>NC_056748.1:733340043-733455043 GCF_019279795.1 Protopterus annectens
CCACAGAGAGCATGTGTTAAGAGACACTGAACGGTTTTTGAGAGATTTATACACTTTCAATAATTGCAACTCTATATTGAAGGTGTTCTCATGGTAACACTTGACGTGGTCTTTCTTTTTACTGTTATACCCAATGTGATTGGGTTGGAAAGTTTAACCAGGTTTATGGAAATGTACTCTGATTTCTCTGAAAGTAAAATAATACTAGTGAGGAATTTACTGAGCATGGTCTTAGAAGAAAACGTTTTTCTGTTTTGGTGATTTATACTGGCAGCATAATGATGTAGCTATGGGGACGTTCTGTGCCAATAGCTACGCCAGTGCTGTCATGGTTGTATGGGAACATGAGTTTTTGAGTGGCCCATATCAGAATAAAGTTTTGTTCTTTTGTAGATTTGTAGATTACCCTTTTATTTTATGGGCAGGTACAGAAAAAAAGTTCTTGGAATTTCTTGCATACTTGAATACAACCACAAATTTTCTAAGGTTTACATCTGTTGTCTCATATGAGAGAATAAACTTTTTGGATGTTCAACTAAATATTGAAAAGGGGAGCATATATACATGCTTGTACAGAAAGGAATGTTATGTTAACTATCTTTTAAGCAGAGGAAGTATGCGCCCTACCTATGTATTTGATAATGTCATTAGGAATACGGTTTTTAGATAGTCTAGGTTGAACGTTGGGGATGCAACATCAACAATTGAACAGTACGAGGAATGATTTACTGGCCAGAGCCTATGGGGCGAGAGATGTACATAAGCAAATACAAGAAGTAGTTAGTTGGCGACATACTAAGGCTAGACCTTACTATTCTGATAGATGGGGTAAGAAAGAGACCAGTGGTGATGAGCCTAAGTTAAAGGTACCATTAAGCTTCTCTAGTGATGTCGGGTGTTGTATGAGCATTATATGTAAACACTGGGGGATATTGACCACTGACAAGGCGGTCACAAAATGGATAGAGAATGAACCTAAATTTTTGTTCAGAAATCAAAAGTCTTTGAAGAGATGCTTATGTGCACCCAGAGAATAGAAAACACCTATGGATGGTATGGGGACTAAGCCTTGTGGCAAATGTTCATACTTTGGGTATATAGATGTAAGCAATGAATTTTTACATCCAGATCATGACCGGCTATATAAATTTAAAGTACAAGCTACATGTGATACGCAGCATATAGTGTGTCTTGTTCACTGCGTAGTATGCAAGAAATGTTATATTGGGAAAACAGACAAGTACACTCAAGGAGAGGGTTAGAGAACATATTTACCACATAGGCAAGCAAAGCAGAAGTAATGCCCTGGCCAAACATGTTGTCAATACTAACAACCAACATAAATTTAAGTTTATGGCCATTGCTAGGAGTTTTGTGAGTATAAGGGGGAGGGGCATATGTAATAAAACAGAGTAACTGGAATCTAGATGGATTGTCTTATTCAGAACTGACATAGTCTCAATGAACAAATACCACTGAGACCAAAGTTAAAGGCCATACCTCTACATAGGTAAAGTAGTTGTTTTTAAGAATATGTATTTTAACAATGTTTTTATAGTGCACAAAGTGTATAAAAAATATTTTATGATTGTTTTTATGATTTTCTTTGAATATTTAGTTGCTTTGTGGTTACTGTATAGCTTTAATATTTTATAGTAATGGAGTGTATATAGACATGTGATGTATAGTTGTCATGTGATGCTTTCAGCAATGTTTAAAAGTATGACTAGTTTCAAGTTTGTTTTTATGCACCTGAAGAAGCAGATGTGAAAGCGCTTGTGCCTGATTAAAGCTTTATAACCTGGAGCCTATCTTGTGTCCTCCTGTTTTAGATATTTTTTTCTAGGTTTCACTCACCTTTATAGATTTCAATACAATTTTAAGAGAAATAAATTATGATGAATGAATTCTCAGTTTTGAAAATTGTAATGAAGTAATGTTGGACATTTTATTGGACTAGATCTTGTATAGTATTTGTGTGTATTTATATGTCCTAATTTGTTTGTAGGTGTGCATAAATGTGGCACATTTTAGCATATCGTTAATGATAACTTGATGAGATCATACTTTATGGGTTTAAATTAGAAGAGTTTGCAAGTGAGTGGTTTACTTGGAGCATTGGTTCTGAAATTCTGAAAGGTGGAAGGTGAGACAAGACTGTAACATTTTAACTTTGTTACCTTCAGTGTGGAAGCCTGGCTGCTAAAAAAGAAAAAAAAAATTCTGAAAGACTTTGTTCATTTTGCTACGTTTACCTTCATAATTTAGATGTTCTTCCTCAGGTTACTATTGTAGTATAGTATGTATCCTGCCATGAATGTTTTACTTCTGGCCAGTTTGTAAAGATCTTCCTTCCTCATACTCAGCATGAGGAGATGTGGCAGCATAAGGGGGACATAAGGATGTGCCAAAACTTAGAACATTCTGTCCACTAGTAGACTTTGATCAGCTTTGTGGCTTGTAATACTTACTGGTGGTCAGCTTTAATTGCTTAGATGTTAGGCAGGTAAGTACCCTGTTGGGAGCCCTTCCTTCCAAACTAAAGGTTTATTTGAAATTGTATCATATGCCTGTCAGTGTAATTGGGCCTGTGGAAAACAACTTCCTTGTAGAGATACTTGTTGCAGTTGTATTCTGTGCATGGGAGAGGAACATTAGGTTAGGCAGTGCCTTGCTTGTCTTTTCTTTATGCTAGCAACAGTCAGGAGTAGGTTTTAACTTTGTTAGAGTATTTCTGGAAAATAGATATCTGAGGGGATTGCTGCTAGCAGCCATTTTGTCTGATTCATAATAGTGTTGTTCTCACCTCAGCCCTGGAAGAAGCTGACAAGAGATGTGTGAAGACCCATATGCCATCTCTCGTGCTCAGTCTGAGAGACTGAGTCTGCTGAGGAGGTTTTACATCCCTCAGACCATCAGTCTGCTTATCCTGGGCCCCCAGCACAGCCCTTTCAGAGGACACTGTGGCCCTGGAACCTCTCATCTCCGAAAAACATTTCCAGAAGGGGAGAACCATGCATTATTTTGCTTGAGGGTGGTGGGGCATACATCAAGTGCCTGTGAGAGAGTTCCTTATACCTTTGAGTACAATTACTGTCTTAACCCAAACATGAAGGATTAGATAATATCTCACCAACTTCTTCTCCCATTGTTTGAGAGTTAGAATCTGAATATATCCTTTCCCCAGACTCTCCAAGTGGTGATATTATTTTGAAAGATTACTTAAAATGGCAAGGAAAAGGGATGTCAGATTCTCAAAGTGTTATCTGTGGACTCTTAGTCTTCCTCTGCAAAGGAACCCTGCAGTCTACAGAGTAGCAGATGCTCACAGGTATCTCTCTAAGAACCCTTATGCAGACCCTACCACTGATGTTCATCGTGCATACAGCTGCAGTCATAACAGATGGGTTCTCCTGCCGTCAGGCGGGTCCTCGGTCGGCCGAATTCCAAAGTCTAGGTCCGGCATCGGTTGTCGTCGCTTTCTTTCCTGACGTCAGTGCGACAGGGGTACACAAGACACAGCCGACGCCATTTTCTTCAGTCTTTCTTGCCGCGCGGTGCCCGAAGCAGAAGCAGTTCGCAAGTGCCGGTCGGCCAGCTCCTGAAATTACAAAAGTTTAGAAACCGAAGTCTTCTTTAAAGCTAAGTACCCCGTTGGGGAAACTTTTCTTGCCTCAGACCGATGTCAGACAAAGTTAACAATTGTATTTCTTGTGGGAAGCAAATACCGCATAAGGATTTCCATTCCCTCTGTATACCTTGTTTAGGCCCAGGCCACGACGTCTCGGGCTGTCGCTTTTGTGCTACTTTCAATAAACGCACTATTAAGTGTCGGGCGGAGTTCGCCCAGCACTTTTTTGGTAAAGCTTTTAATTATAAAATGTTTTGTCCAAAAAATGCAAGGACAAAGACCGACACGCGAGGTCTGCGGTCTCCACCGACACCATGCCAAAACCGGCTACACGTGGTCCGGTTCTCAGCGAGGTGCCTACGCAGCCCCTGACTACCGACGACACTTTTCTGGCGGTGTCTTTTGTAACCGAGACCGCAGGTTCCTCGGCCCATACCCTGACTACAGCTACCAAAGCCGCTGTGAGTGTTGAACCTCTCAATGTGGACAGGTCCACTTCCACCCATGGTGTCTTCAGACCTTCATCTTCTTTTTCCATAAAGGCCTTTACTAAGTCTAAATCAGCCATGCATTCTAAGAGGCCTGTTGCACAGGGCCCATCTCCAAGCCCCATGCCTAAAAAACAGATGCTCAAAATGGCTGAGTATTTAATTACTCTTATCAGGGGTTCCCAACCCCCTCCGGACAAGAGACCCAGAGTGGAGGAAGATTCTCCCCCTTCTGACCAGGGCTCCATTATTTCAGAACATTCTGATGAAGAGGAACACTCGTACTCCCCTTTTGAAGATTCTGATGCAGAGCAGTCCATTCCTTCTGTATCCCCCCCCCTCCCCCTTCTGACCAGGGCTCCATTATTTCAGAACATTCTGATGAAGAGGAACACTCGTACTCCCCTTTTGAAGATTCTGATGCAGAGCAGTCCATTCCTTCTGTATCCCCCCCCCCCAGAGGATTTTTCTTTCGGGGAAACCTTGCATACCTTGAGGGAACACTTCCATTGGGAAGGTCAAGATTTTTCAGATTCCAAGAAAAGGCTTAGGGAATTACTTTTGCTACCTCAGCACAGACCTCTGGCGATACCTCCTGTCTTGGACATACTTGATGATGTTTACTGGGAGGCTTGCCTTAATCCGGATTCCCTGCCTCCTGCCCCAGTCAAGCCTGATAGGCACTACAGAGTTCCCAACTCGCACCAATTTCTTTACAAAAGCCATAATGCTGACCCTGAAACCATTTCTTAAGGCCCCAAGGGAATGAAGGCCTCTACTGCTAAGAATCCATTACCTTCCGAGAGAGAGTCTGGATCCTTAGAAAGATGGGGAAAAAAGGTATATACCTCGGCCACCCTAGCCATGAGGGCCTTAAATTGTCAGTTCCATATGCTTAAATATCAGCAGTTTCTGTTATCACAATTAAGGAATAAAATGTCACAACCTGAACAACCAGATTTGAAGGAGTTGCAGGATATGCAGGATATGATGCATAGTGCAGAATAAGTGGGTAAACACACCTTACAATGTGGCTATGATGCTCTAGAGGCCTCAAGTAGAGCTGCTGTTACAGGATCAGTCATTCGTAGACATGCCTGGCTTAGGAAACAAACCTTGCCTGATCATGTTAAAGCTAAACTTCTAGATGCTCCTTTACAAAATGATGTATTATTTGGTACTAATGCTGAGGAGATACTACGGAAAATGGAAGAAAAAGCAAAATCTATGCAAACTGTCAAAGCTTTTCTACAGGTACAACCACCACGTTTTAGCATAAATTGGCCTTCAAAAAACTGGTCCTTTCCAGCCACGGACAAGCCCCAAAGAGGTTGATACAGGCGCACAAGGGGCAGAGGACAATCTCAAGGATCATATAGAGGCAGACCATGGCAATCTCCAGCACCAAGAGGTGGCGAAGACAGTGCACAACAATACAGGAAACAAACCCAATGACTTTCCCTTTTGCATGCCAAGCAAGGCTCAGGTGGCAGCACCCTTGGGAGGAAAGCTGGCATTATTTTCAAAAAATTGGCATATTGTCACAAAAGACAAATGGATCCTGGACATTATAAACCGAGGCTACAGACTTCATTTTCACACTCTTCCAAAAATGAGAGGCATGCCGAACCTGCTACACAATCAAAGGGCAGAGGCTCAAATACAAATTTCAAAGCTCATGGACATGAAAGCTATTCAAGAGGTACCTACTCACGAACAAGGTCAAGGTTTTTATTCCAGACTATTCCTGGTACCAAGGAAGGGAACCGATTGGAGACCCATTTTGGCCTTATCCATCCTAATCGCATTTCTACTCGTACCAAAATTCAAGATGCTCACCTTACAGCAGCTTCTTCCCATGCTGGGCAAGGAGTCTTGGCTGGTAACATTGGACCTCAAGGAGGCATACCTGCTTGTCCCAATCAGACAAAGCTGCAGAAGATAACCTCAGATTTCTTGCAGGTTCAATCCACTATCAATTCTCTGCATTGCCCTTTGGCTTATCTACTGCGCCCAGAGTATTCACGAAATGCCTGGCATCAGTAATTGCCTACTGCAGACTTCAAGGGATACATATTTACCCTTATTTGGACGATTGCCTGATCCAAGCGGACAGCAAACACATACTTCTGGAACATCTGGCTTATGTAACACGGTTATTGAATTCTCTGGGATACACAGTCAACAAAGAGAAATCCAGGCTAACACCATCTCAGAAAATAATTTTCCTGGGTGCCAACTTGGACACACCCAGATGGCCTATCTTACGCCAGAAAACAGGGGCAACTAACTCAGTACTTCAAGATGCTAGCAAATTGTACCAGGCTAACTGCAAGGAAAATCCTGCAGGCTCTGGGCTTCATGGCATCTTGCATTCTTCTAATCCCATGTGCAAAGTTGCATATGAGGAAACTTCAATGGTACCTAAAAAACCTATGGTCTCAACACAGCCACAGTTTGGAAACAATAATACCACTAATTCCATGTTTGCAAAAGGAATTTCTATGGTGGGCCCAAGCATGCCAAACAAACACAGGTCTACCATTCTTCAAGCCTCCAGCAACTCAAGTCAGCACAACAGACGCCTCAGACTATGCCTGGGGGGCATACATGACAGACAGGTGCATTCAGGGCAAATGGTTCCCAAAGGAACACCTTCACATCAATCAAAAGGAAATGCTAGCAGTGATAAATGCAATTACAGCTTTCAAGGACCTCCTGCATCCAGGGCAATTGATGAGAACAGACAACACCACATTAATGTGGTACATAAACAAGGAGGAACACATTCATACCCCCTGTGCAGGCTGGCCATGTCACTTTGGAACATGGCTCTGGAATGGCAAATCGAGCTGCAAGCACAGTACCTGCCAGGTTTGGAAAACACGCTGGCAGACAATCTAAGCAGAAATATGACAGACCCGCATGAATGGAAGTTACATCCTCAAGTGTTTACAAAGATAATCCAAGCGTGGGGAAGGCCAGACATAGATCTCTTTGCCTTCCACAGGAATCATCAATTGACAAAATTCTGCTCAAGGACATTTCATCCAAAGGCCTGGAGAGTGGATGCCCTTTCTTTCAGTTGGGCAGCACGGACAGTTTACGCCTTCCCACCTTTGCCTCTACTGCCCAAGGTGCTCTTGAAAGCAAGAGCAGACAGACCAAAGATGATACTGATTGCTCCAGACCGGCCAAGACAACACTGGTACCCACTCCTGAGGAGCCTAACACATTCTCCTCCCTGGACCCTACCTCTAATGCCTCTTCTCCTGACTCAGCACAGCTACAAAACTCTTCACAGTCAGCTGAAAACACTCAATCTGGCTGCATGGAAAATTCCTTAACACCACAACAGACCCTACTCTCCAAGGAGGTGCAGGATGTCATTTTGGAGGCCAGAAGGCCATCTACTAGAAAAGCTTACTCCGCAAAATGGAAACGGTTTTGCTTGGAATGAGAAAAGGGCCAGGATCCTAGAAAACTGAATTTGCCTCAGATATTACAGTATCTAGCTGAGCTGTTGAACAGTGGACTTTCATTTTCCTCCAAAATCCATGCCTCAGCCATTTTTTGCAGAATACAACACTGATCCACCCTTATTCTCTCACCCACTCTTAAGGCAGTTCCTCAGAGGGGCTAAGAATATAAGACCTCCAAGGAAACAACCAATACCAGCCTGGGATCTTAATTACATTCTAGAAAAATTAACATTGCCTCCCTTTGAACCAGCTGCCTCAACAGATTTGCAATATTTGTCCTGGAAAACAGCTTTCCTTCTGGCTATTACCTCAGCCCGTAGGGTCTCGGAACTACAAGCCCTCATGGCTGTGCAGCCCTTTCTCATCTTCCATCAGGACAGGGTTTCCCTACGAACCAACCCGTCATTTATGCCTAAGGTAGTATCGAGGGTAGCTTTAAATCAGGCCATACACTTACCTGCCTTTTACCCCAATCCTCAAAACAAAGGGGAAAGGCTGCTACATTCCTTGGGCATCCATAGACAGCTACGTTACTATTTGGACAGAACAAAGCCTTTCAGGAAATCAGAACAACTATTTGTGTCCTATGCTGTAGGAGCTCAAGGGAAGCCAATTTCCAAACAGACAATTTCAAAATGGATAGGCCACTGCATACGGTTTTGTTACTCCTTTCATGGCAAATCTGTACCTACAGGCGTCAGATCCCACTCCACAAGGGCCACAGCTACCTCTGCAGCCTTCCTCAGAGGAGTCCCTACCAAAGATATTTTGGAGGCAGCCACTTGGAGTTCTGTGCATACCTTCACTAAACACTACCACCTACCTTTATACTCCAAAACTAGAGCAGGCTTTGCCACTGCTGTGTTGCAGGGCATTCTGGCTCCTCCCAGTTCCACCTAGTGCCTACCACCCTGTGCGTAGCTTTGGGATTCTACCCATCTGTTATGACTGCAGCTGTATGCACGATGAACATAGTACAGTTTTGTACCTACTATAAATGTAGATGTTAGAGTGCTAATACAGCTGCAGTCCAGGTTTCCCTCCCTCCTTCCCCTCTGGGTACAGACCTAGTGGCTAACTCCTCATCTTACAACCTGATTGGGTTATCCTTCTATGGTGTATTTGCTTGCAACTACTGATTTTTGATTATATTGCATTGCATGATTATATATTATATATATATATATATATATATATATATATATATATATATATATATATATATATATATATATTTATTGCCTTCCTTCTGGGGGCACCTGATATCTGGGGCAAGAAAGACTGAAGAAAATGGTGTCGGCTGTGTCTTATGTACCCCTATCGCACTGACGTCAGGAAAGAAAGCGACGACATCCGACACCGGACCTAGACTTTGGAATTCGGACGACCGAGGACCTGCCTGACGGCAGGAGAGCCCATCTGTTATGACTGCAGCTGTATTAGCACTCAAACATCTACATTTATGGTAGGTACGAAACTGTACTTTTTATTGGTTGCAGAGAGAGGTACTAAAAGCTTACTTCACCATCCCCATCCTTGATGATCAGAATTAGTTATGCCTTTGATAAATTTGGCAAAATAAATGAATTTGCTTTACTTTAGCCTTTAGGTCAATAAACTGCCAAACCCATATGTCAAAGCACATCTTGTGTATTTTTGCTAATATGCAGACATCTTAGGTTGACGTTCCTAGCTCTGAGGTAAAGTCCAGCCTTTTGGAAGTGGTCAGCTCTTTTTCCACAGTTACTAAACATTCTGGCAAATGTGCATATGATATGGATTGTGTCTGCAGACCTGCAGCAACTGTGGCTGTCATGTGCAGAAATGCCTGGTTAAGATTTCCCATTTTTCCAGAGGATGTAAAGGCTCAACTCTTAATGCCTCTCTGGTAAAAGATCTTTTTGGCAATTCATCAGCTCAGGTGCATTAAACGTTTGAAAATAGAGGTAAGTAATTGCAAAGGGTTAAAAAACTTTGTTTACCCATTCCAAAATACCAAAGAGCTTACCTCTCCAATCCAGAGCCCCACCCCTCCTGTTTTTTTTTTTTTGTTTTCTTTTGAAAATCATTTAACTCAGGCCAGGAAAAGTCTTCTAAGCAGCAATACAAGAAGAAATGACAAGGAGATCATAAAAAAGAAAGGAAGGGGTGAGTCTCAAGGATTCTTATTCTAAAGGGAAAATTTGACTAGCTTTGCCTCCTAAGTCCTTCACCACTTTCCGCACCATAGCCTTCCTCTCAGAATTGCAGGCAATCTGTTCTCTGTATCTTCCAGTTTGGAATTCAAAACATTCAGGTTCTTGGGTGCTATGTATCATAGAAAATGGGGTACTGATTTCAGTGGGCATCCCTTCCTATTCCATCTGGAACTCCTCATCCTCAAAGGAGCCAGTCCCACCTTCTGTCGTAGATGATTTCATTGTTTCTTTTTTCATGGTGTTGTAGAACTGTTCCCCCTTCCCAGTGGGGAAAAGACTTTTTTGTTCCAGACTTTTGCTGGTTTTCACTTTAGACCTTACAAAACTGATCACTTTTTTCACATTCTAAAATTCAGAATGTTAACCCTGTGAGAGATACCTGTTAACCAGTGCCTTCCTGGTCACCCTAGACTGAAAAATGCTTGTCTAGATGTCCCCATTCACAAAAACAGGTATGGATGTCCTTCAAGGATGCATCTGCAGTCCTTGCATATGGGTTGTCCTGCCTCAGGCAGCCCTTCGGTCAGCCGGATTCCAAAGTCTGGGTCCGGCGTCGGCTGATGTCGCTCTCTCCCCGACGTCAGTGCGCCTGGGGTATAAAAACGTCAGCCGACGCCATTTTGGGGATTTCCTTCTACCTCAGCATAGGCCTGTTTTGTGCTTTATTTAATCAGCGCACTATCCGTAGTCTATATTTTTGCTTCTAAATATTTCGGTTCTCGGTTTAATTATCCAGAAATGTCGGTTAGCCATCCGACTACTAGGATTCCGAAAAAAACGCAAAGATAGAGAGAGACAGGCTGCCAAGGTCTAAAACTGCCAATGACGCTTCTCCTAAGCCAGTTGCCAGTTCGTCGGTACTCAGTGAGGCGCTTTTGCAGCCCCTGATAACCCGGTACTTCTGATTCGCAGGCGTGTACTGAGACCCATTTGGAGCCCGGTGTGCCATGAGATACTTCAACTATGGAACCCGTGGATGTCTCTACCTTGGATGTGTCCAGAACTGCTGTGCAGGCATCGTCTTTTGAGGGTGTATTCAGGCCTACAGACTTGCATATTAAATGCACCTCCTTCATTACTAAGGCCTAAATCTCGATCCATGTCTAAAAAAATGATGCCCAGGCCACATGCTCAGGCCCCTATGCCTAAAAAACAAGTTATTAAAATGTCTGAAGATCTAATAACTCTAATCAGGGGTAGTCAACCCCCTCCCTCTGAGGCCTAGGCCTGAACTTGGTTATGAATCTTCTGATAAGGATACTGTTTGTTCTGACTCTCTTCTGATGATCTGGATATGTCCATACCTAATTATGAGAATTCTGACGCAGAGGATTCTATTCCCTCTGCTTCCCCTCCTGAGGATTTTTCTTTTGGGGAAACTTTACATACTTTAAGGGAGTATTTCCACTGGGAAAGCTAGGAATTTTCTGATTCAAAAAGGAGGCTTGGGGATTTCCTTCTACCTCAGCATAGGCCTTTGGCTTTACCTCTTGTACTAGACATTGTTGTGTTCTCTGAATCCAATTTGGCCCCTGATTCCCTGCCTCCTGCTCCTAGTAAACCTGACATACTAAGGGTTCCCGAGTCCCACAAGTTCTTTTCAAAAATCCTGTTGCAGATCCAGAGACTATTTCTCAGGGGCCCAAGGGCATTAAGGCTTCTACTGCTAAAAATCCTACCCCTTCTGACAGATTCCAGGGCGCTGGATAGATGGGGAAGAAAGGTTTATACTTCTGCAGCCTTGGCAATCAGAGCTTTAAACTGCCAATTTCATGTTAAAATATCAACAACATATTGGACTGCTTAAACAGAAAATGTTTATTCCTGACTGAGTGGAAAATAAAGATTTACAGGACTTAATGCATTCTGCTGAACAAGTTGGAAAACATACTTTGCAATGTGGTTTTGATTCTTTAGCGGCATCTTGCAGGGCTGCTGTTACTGGGTCTGTGCTTAGAAGGCATGCTTGGCTTAAGGAGCAGTCTTACCTGATCATGTTAAAGCTAAATTGTTGGATGCTCCATTAAATCAGGACCGCCTGTTTGGCAACAAGGCTGAAAAAGTTCTTAAAATGGAAGATGAAGCTAAATCTATGCAAACTGTTACAGATTTTTTAGTGCAACCTCCGAGATTTAGTAGGCACTGGCCTACTAAGAATTGGTCCTTTTCAGTTCCTTCCAGGTCCCCTCAAACCAAACCCAGACACAGCAAAAACCCCAGGTTTCAGTCCCACGGGACTCTCAGAAATAAGCAGTGGGGGGCCTCCACTTCCAAATCAGGAAATAACAAGACACCCCCCTATGGTAAACTGTCTCAATGACTTGCTTTTAAAATTCCCAAGCACTTATCTTTTGACCACCCCTTTGGGGGGAAAGATTGTTCTTCTTGCAAAGAACTGGGAACTCATCACCAAGGACAAATGGGTTTTAAATATAGTGTCCCAGGGATACAGATTTCATTTTCACACGTTGCCACCACCGAATGAGTGGGCAGAGGCTCAAAAACAAACAAGTACTGTCCCTCTTAAGCATGGGGGCTATTCAGCTGATGCCAAAAGAGGAAAAGGGACAAGGTTTTTACTCCAGACTTTTCCTGGTACCCAGAAAAGATGAATCATGGCATCCAATCCTGGACCTGTCTACTCTAAACACCTTTCTGGAGATTCCAAAATTGAAGATGCTGACTTTTCACCAACTACTTCCTATGCTACGTAAAGATGTCTGGTTAGCAACACTAGATTTAACAGAAGCATACCTGCACATCCCAATCAGGGAAACTTGCAGATGGTACCTACGCTTCAAAGCAGGCTACACGCATTATCAGTTCTTTGCACTGCCCTTTGGCTTGTCTACTGCGCCAAGGGTATTCACAAAGTGCCTGGCTCCAGTTATTGCATTTTGCAGTCATGTATTCAAATATACCCATACCTGGACGATTGTCTAATTCAGGCAGAAAACCAGGGCACACTTTTAAATCTGGCGTTTGTAAAAAGGGTTCTAACTTGTCTGGGGTACACCATAAACTAAAAGAAGTCACAACTGGTACCCTGTCAACAAATTACATTCCTGGGTGCAAGCTTGAATGCAACTGCCCAGATGGCTTACCTCATGCCAGAAAAGCAAATTAATTTGGTAACCTACTTCAAACAAGTAGCCACAAAAACCCTGCTATCTGCAAGACAAATACTGCAAGCCTTGAGGTTCGTGGCCTCTTGCATTCTTCTAATTCCATATGCAAGACTACATATGAGGAAACTACAGTGGTAGTCTATGGAGTCAACATTCTCACAGCCTGGAAACAATGATTCCTATCATACCTTGCCTACGCCTGGAGTTCCTCTGGTGGGCAGAGGCTTGCCACCAAAACAAGGGACTACCATTCACACTACTCCCTGCCACCCAAACCCTAACTACAGATGCATCAGACTATGCATGGCAGGCTCACTTGGCAGCCAAATCAAATGCACCTACATATCAATCAAAAGGAAATGTTAGCTGTACAGTATGCTCTGACAGCCTTCAAGGACTACATTCTTCCAGGACAACTAATGGTAAAGACGGACAATACCATGGTTATGTGGTACATAAAGAAGCAGGGGGGTACACATTCCTACCCCCTGTGCAGACTAGCCATGGCATTGTGGAACACTGCCTTGAGCTACCAAGTGCACCTACAAGCTCATTTCCTGCCAGGAAAATTGAATACACTGGCAGACGGACTAAGCAGAAACCTCATGGACCCACACGAGTGGAAACTGGAACCAAGGATTTTCAACATGTTGATAAGCAAATGGGGGAGCCCAAACATAGATCTATTTGCCTCCCCCCAGGACTACCAGTTGGACAGGTTGTGCACAAGGACTCCCCACAAACAAGCCTGGAAAGTGGATGCTCTGTCCTTCAGCTGGAAAATCGTATCGGTCTACACCCCCCCTCCCCCCCGCTGCCTCTGCTCTCCAAAGTTCTACCAAGTCAAAACAGGACAAACCAAGGATGATCTCGATTGCTCCAGACTGGCCGCGGCAACACTGGTACCCTCTCCTGTGCAGTGTGTCGCAGTTATCTCCATGGCACCTGCCTCAGACTCCTTCCCTGCTGTCTCAGCAGGAGAACCAAATTCTGCACCCTCAGCTTCCAACATTGAACCTTGCAGCCTGGTTAATCACTGAAATTCGCCCCTGTCATCCCTCAGCAAACCTGTAATGGATGTCATCTTAGAGGCAAAGAGACCCAGTACTAGAATATCTTATGCTGAAAAATGGAAAAGGTTCTGTGCTTGGAACCAACCTAAAGGGATGAGCACAGTGGCGCCCAATTTACCTGAGATTTTGCAATACTTAACTGAGATGCTTCACAAGCGCCTGTCCTTTTCTTCCATTAAAATCCACACCTCAGCCATTTCGGCTCATAACACAGAGTCTCCCCTCTTCTCTCATCCTCTGCTCAAGCAGTACCTCAGAGGGGCCAAAAACTTGAGACCACCCAGGAGAGCTCCAATCCCTGCCTGGGACCTTAACTTTGTATTGGAGAAACTCACTCTACCTCCTTTTGAGCCGGCTGCTACTGCAGACTTAGTTACGTTCTTGGAAAATGGCTTTCCTTTTAGCAATCACTTCTGAATTACAGGCTCTTATGGAGCCTTTCATAGTCTTTCATGTGGACAGGGTGTCACTCAGGACCAATCAATCCTTCATGCCCAAGGGTGTTATCCACTGTGGCTCTTAATCAGTCCATTCATTTGCCAAACTTCTTTCCCAATCCACAGAACAAAGGGGAACGGATTCTGCATTCCTCGGATGTGCACAGACAACTTAGATTCTATTTGGACAGGAATAAACCTCGAAGAAAATCATAAATTCCTTTTCAAAAACCCTGCTGCTGACCCAGAAACTATCTCTCAGGGTCCCAAAGGGGTCAAGGCTTCCACTGCAAAAAACCCTACCCCCTCTGACAGGGACTCTAGGGCTCTGGACAGATGGGGAAAAAAGATTGAGTGTCGCAAGGCTACAGATTTCACTTCCATACCCTGCTAAGGACAAACGGTTGGCCAGACCTGCCAAAACATCAATGGGCAGAGGCACAAAAGCAAGTCTCATCCCACATGGGCATGAGGGCCATTCATCAAGTACCAGAGCAAGAGCAGGGATGAGGATTTTATTCAAGACTGTTCTTGGTACCAAGAAAGGACAAGACCTGGAGATCAGTACTGGACCTATCTATTCTAAACACATATCTGGATATACCAAAATTCAAAATGTTGACTCTACAGCAACTTCTGCCCATGCTGGACAAGAAGGCTTGGCTTGTGACTTTAGACCTAAAAGAGGCATACCTGCATGTCCCAATCCGACAAACATGCAGAAGATACCTCAGATTCAAAGCTGGCTCAATGCATTACCAATTCTCTGCACTGCCCTTTGGCTTATCTACTGCGCCCAGGGTCTTCACAAAGTGCCTGGCACCAGTAATTGCATTCTGCAGACAGAGGAATACAAATATATCCTTACTTTGACTGTCTCATTCAAGCAGAGAGCAAGGACATTCTACTTACAGCATCTGGTGTTTGTAAAGAGATTCCTAGCAGGCCTAGGGTTCACAGTCAACGAAAAGAAATCAAAACTAGTACCCTCAAGAGATAATATTCCTGGGTGCAAGCTTAAATACAACTGCCCAGATGGCTCATCTCATGCCAGACAAACAAAAGCAACTGACTACCTGTTTCAACCTGTTGGCAACAAAGGCCCAGTTATCTGCAAGAAAAATTCTGCAGGCTTTGGGCTTCATGGCATCCTGCATTCTACTAATTCCATATGCGAGATTGCATATGAGGAAACTTCAGTGGCACCTAAAAAGTGTTTAGACTCCACATTGCCACAGCCTGGAAACAATAATTACCCTCATTCCCTGCCTGCAACAGGAGTTTTGATGGGCGAAGGCTTTTCACCAGAACAAGGGATAGCCATTCACTTTACCCCCAGCCAGGCAGACATTAACAACCGATGCATCAGATTATGCCTGGGGGGCCCACATGGGAGGAAGATGTATTCAAGGCACATGGTCCGCAAACCAAATGCATCTACATATCAATCAAAAAGAGATGCTAGCTGTTCAGAATGCCCTGACAGCCTTCAAGGACCTACTTCATCCGGGACAACTGCTGATAGACAGACAGCACCACGGTCATGTGGTATATAAACAAGCAAGGGAGGCGCTCATTCTTACCCCCTTTGCAGACTAGCCATGACTTAGTGGGACACAGCATTGACTTACCAAATGCATCTGCAGGCACAATTCCTGCCAGGAAAGATAAATACTCTGGCAGATGAACTAAGCAGAAACCTCATGGATCCCCACAAGTGGAAATTGGATCCACAAGTCTTCAGCATAAGGAAATGGGGATGCCCGGATATAGATCTATTTGCCTCTCCTCACAACTACCAACTAAAAAGATTCTGCACAATGACTTATCACAGACAAGCATGGAAAGTGGACACCCTATCTTTCAGCTGGAAAAGCTTAGCAGTATATGCCTATCCTCCACTGCCTCTCCTCCCCAAGGTGCTCCTAAAGGTCAGATAAGAGAAGCCAAAGATGATACTGATTGCCCAGACTGGCCCTGTCAGTACTGGTATCCAATCCTAAGGAACTTGCCTCAATGCCCGGCTTGGACCTTGCCTCAATGCCCAGCTTGGACCTTGCCTCAAATACCTCATCTACTGTCCCAACAAAACAATCCGATCCTGCACAGCCAACTAAAGACCTTAAATCTGGCAGTATGGCGGATAATGTAGTCGTACAAAACACGCCTCTCACTAAAGCTGTGATGGATGTAATTTTGGAGGCCAGAAGGCCTAGTACTAGAAAATCTTACGCTGGAAAGTGGAAGAGGTTGTGTGCTTGGAACCAAGCACAAGGAATTGACACAGCTGTACCAAATATTCCTCAGATTTTGCAATACTTAACTGAGATGCTGGACAAAGGCCTATCCTTCTCATAAATTAAAATTCATGCCTCTGCCATTTTGGCTCATTACAATACAGAGCCACCAAACTTTTCTCATCCTTTAAGGCAGTACCTCAGAGGGGCCAAAAACTTAAGGCCTCCAAGGAGATCACCAATACCTGCATGGGACCTCAATTATGTTTTGGAAAAACTCACCCTGCCTCCTTTTGAGCCAGCCGCTACAGCTGATATATAATTTTTATCCTGGAACACAGCTCTACTCCTAGCAATAACCTCTGCAAGATGAGTCTCAGAACTACAGGCAGGCATGGCTGTGGAACCTTTTATCAAGACAGGGTTTCTCTGAGGACAAACCTGACATTTATGCCTAATGGTAGTGTCCAGTGTGGCCCTAAACCAAACTATTCATCTGCCTACTTTTTATCCAAACCCACAGAATAAGAGGGGAGAGAATTCTGCATTCTTTGGACATACACAGACAACTACGCTTCTAATTGAACAGAACCAAAGCTTTCAGTAAGAGCAACTTCTAGTGGCATATGCTGCAGGATCACAAGGAAAGGCCATCTCAAAGCAGACTATTTCAAAGTGGATAGGCCACTGCATTCGTTTCTGCTATTCACAACATGGTAAGCCAGTGCCTAAGGGCATTAGGCCACATTCAACCAGAGCAGCAGCCACTTCAGCAGCCTTCCTCAGGGGAGTACCAGCCAAAGACATTTTAGAGGCTGCTACCTGGAGTTCAGTGCACACCTTTACAAAGCACCATCATTTACCACTCTACTCTAAATCCAGGGCAGGCTTTGCCACTGCAGATGTTCGTGTTACACTGCTGCAGTCATTACACTTGGGTTATCCTGCCGTCAGGCAGTCCCGCAGTCGACCAGAGTTCCAAAGTCGCGGTCCGGCATCTGTTGCTGTCGCTTCTTCCCTGATGTCAGTGCGCCAGGGGTATACAAGATGCATCCAACGCCATTTTCTTCAGTCTTTCTTGCCACGCGGTGCCCGAAGCAGAAGCAGTTCGCAAGTGCCGGTCGGCCGACTCCTGAGATTTTCTGAGTTGAAATTCAGATCCGAAGTCTTCAATAAAGCTAAGTACCCCATTGGGGAAACTTTTTTTCTTACCTCAGACCGATGTCAGAAAAAGTTAATTGTATTTCTTGCGGGAAGCAAATACCTCATAAGGACTTCCACTCTTACTGTATTCCATGCCTAGGGCCCTGATCACGACGTCACTAGTTGTCGGTTTTGTGCTAGATTTAACAAACTCACTATAAAAAGACGTTTTAATTTTGCTTTGCACTACTTGCAGTTCTGCAGGGCCTCATAGCCGCTCCTAATTCTATTTAGCTCCAGCCTCCCAACCATAGCTTTGAGATTCAACCCAAGTGTAATGACTGTAACAGTGAAACACAAAGAACATAGTACAGTTGTGTACACTTACCATAAATGTAGATGTTAGAGTGTATTCACTGTTGCAGTCCAGGTTTACCCACCCACCATCCCCCATTTCTTTGCTGGAACATATCTGCAGTTCTCTAATCTATGCAACCTATGTGGTGCATTTGCTTGTACATGAAGGTATAATATATTCTGGTGCTTGCATGTTTTATTGGCATATTTTTAGCCTACCCTTTTGGGGGCACCTGACATCTGGGGCAAGAAAAACTGAAGAAAATGGCGCCTGCTGCATCTTGTATACCCCTGGCGCACCGTCAGGGTAGAGGCGACAGCAACCATTACTGGACCTAGACTTTGGAATTCTGGCCGACTGTGGGTAGCTTGCCAGCAAGATAACCCAAGTGTAATGACTGCAACAGTGAATACACTCTAACATCTACACTTATGGTAAGTGTACACAACTGTACTTTCTTATCTGCCTTGTCGAGAGGCCATGAGGGTTTGGGAATGGGCGCTGTACATGGGGCACATTCTCATTGAACACAAAAAAACAAAACGGAGCCAGCAAACTATAAATGAATCCAATAAAGATAAAATCCAGCCTCTTTACTGAAAAGAGATTATAACATTCATCAAACCGGTTTCGGCTGGCAGCAAAGCACAGCCTAATTCAGTGAAAAAACATGAATGCAAAAATATAACGGCTTAAATTAGCTTTCAACTCATTGGTCCACTCAAAAATTCTCATTTAATCCAGGTGAAAACAAAGCACCTAATTTAGTGATCCATTTCTTTTCCTTGGTATCTAAAATAGTGTGCCAACCAGTCTTATTCGATTTATTGCCCCTAATCATTATCAATAATAATAAAAGAAAATTTGGCAGTATTGTGTTTCAAAAGTGTGTTTGTACAAAGCACTATTGATTTTCATAGTTCTAATATTACTCATGTGTTCTGAAATACGCAGTTTCAAGGGCCTCGATGTCTGGCCAACATAAGACCCACAGCTACATGTGGCCAGATAAATGAGCCACTCACTACTACAATTTGCAAAAAAACTGGATGTCATAAACCTTAGAAGAATTCCTACTTGTGAATTGTTTAGATTTCATAATTTTATCACAATTGACACAATGCCCACAAGGGAAACATCCAACAACAACAAGACGTTCACCAGTTAAGGTAGTTTGTGTTGATTGTAAAGTACTGGCAGAATGTGTATGTTTGTAGTGACTAAAACATGAAGCTAAATGCATTCTTTTTCGAAAAGAAAATAAGCATTTTTCGGGTATTATGTCTGATAAATCTGGGTGGCTTAATAAGATGTTCCAATTGCTCTGAATACTATTTAATTCCTAGAATATGTTGTAACTAGCCTGATTGGCTGTGTAGTTCCCTGTTCCCTAGATTTGTAAGATCCTGCCTTGATGATTTATTGGTCCAATTACTAGCCTGCAGAACATGTCCCATGGGGTAACCTCTCTCACGGAATCTGTTTGTAAGATCCCGTTTATGTACCTGGAAGGTATCATCCCTTGAACATATACGTCGCATACGTATAAATTGAGGTTTCGGTATATTGTGGCGGATGAAAGCTGGAAGCATGGAGGACCGTGTTGTATTCAGGATATTTCCTGAAGACCTGTGTGCTTAAAGTATCATCATCCTGTCTTGTAATTAATACATCAAGAAAGGTGATAGTATGTAACTCATAACTGATGGTAAACTGTAAGCCCAACTTGTCATTCAGATATGAAACAAATTCATTAAGGTACTCAACATCGGCCCTCCAAACCATCCAGCAATCATCCAGATAACGTCTCCAAATATCAATTTCGTCAAGATATATATTGTGGCTGCTATTATAAATAATTTGATCCTCAATGTATGTCATAAAAAGGTCAGCATAAATGGGAGCAAAAGATGCTCCCATTGCTGTACCCTTAGTTTGCCAAAAACACAAATCTTGATAAAAGAAGACGTTATTAGTAAGGACATGCTCTGCAAGGCCAACTAAAAAAATGTTAAAATCAGAATCCTATAGATGTGCCACATTGAGCCAATGTGTCAACGCTTCTAAGCCAACCTCATGTGGAATATTCGTGTACAGAGAACTAACATTTAATGTACACATCAGCCAACCAGGTTCCAATTGTGTATCTGCAACTATCTGTAGAAACTCTGTAGTATCTTGCAGACATGACCGAACAAAAGATAAGGGCTTTAGGTGTTTGGTCAAAAAAATAGACAACGGTTCTGTTAAGTAACCACGACCAGAGACAATTGGCCTACCTGGAGGATGTACAGAGTCTTTATGTATGTTTGGAAGAAAATAAATATATTGAGTTGTTGGATCCTGACTAGTTAATTGTTGAACAGAGAGGTAGTGATGATGCCCATATTCCTAGCATTGATCAAAAAATCATCATTCTGAGACTTAAATCTATGTGTTGGATTAAATCCCATTTCAGCATAGTATCGTCTATCTGATAATTGTCTTCTAGCCTCCTGGTCATAGTCTAACCAATCCAATACAACAACAGCACCCCCTTTATCTGCAGAAATGATGACTATGTCCTTGTTATGTTGTAATTCTGAAATGGCTTGTTTCTCAGACAAGGACAAATTATTAGGTTTAAACCTAAATTCAGAGCTCGTAAAGTGTAGATTTTTGAGCACTTGGCTTTGAAATTGATGTACAACGGGGTGCATGGGAGGAAGATATTTAGATTTATGATAGACAAATTTATCTTGATTCTGTGATGTTGCATAAACTCCAAATTGTAATTTCAAGTTCTACAGAATGACAAAACATCTTGAGCCAAAAAATCCTCCGATGTAACAAAACCAGGAATAAAAGTTAAACCTTTATTTAGAATGGACAAATGATCCGGCGACGATACAAAACTTGACAAATTTAGAACATTAGAATGACCAACATGATCTATTTGTGTCACAAGCTTTAGCAGACACTGGATATTCTCGATTCCTTTTGTGTTTCCTCCCCCCACGTTTATATTTCCCCCTAAAGGGTTGAAACCCTGGGCCCTTTTGGGGTTGGGTGAATCCGATGCTGGCTGTGGATCACTATCTGTGAAAGAAGCATCATCAGTAGATGAGGCAATGATTACAGATTTGTTTCGTAAAATAGACCTAGGCCTCTTCCTTTTTGGTGTTTTAGGTGATTGCGGAACAAATCTTACATGTTTAGCAGGATGGCTAAAGGGGTTAAATCCCTGGTAGTCCACCTGGTCATGCTTAAATTTCTTTATTTTCCTGAGTTTTAACTGTTTCTCCAAGCTAGTGAGGTCATTGGCCACTTTATTAAGATACTTTTTGAAAAATACTTCACCTTCAAATTTTTGAACATCATTGCATAATTCAGTAACAGTATTAATTTCAGAGTTAATAATTCTGTCGTAAAATTTTGAGAAAGCTTCAACGAAAGACATTGTTGCCTGCTGTTGAATTTGGTTCCATTGTTTATTCAGTTCATCATCCTGCTGCCCCACATGGGGTTGGATTCTAACTCTGAGACCCCTAGGAGTAATGCCTTTTGCCATATAGGCTTTAAATAGTTTGGAATGCCAAACATTTGAGCGTAACGTTTTGAGATGTTTAAAAAGATTGTCAAAGGCTAAACTACAAGAAGATTTTGAACTCCTAGGTTCATTAGGGGAATCAACAGTGCTACCAAATCCAAGGCCAAAAGCAGTTAGATCCTCTATCAGCTGAGAGGCCCGAAACCAGATTGAAAATATCCATATTCCTAACACAGATCCAAGCCAAATAATATGATTGACAATAATGGTAACAATACCAAGAGACCACATCAATCCAAATTTAAGGAATAGTATCTCAGAACACCAGGTCAGAATACAACCTGTAGGGATAGCTACGTTCCAGAAGTCAATGAGACCCTGATATAAACCAAGGATTTTAGAAAGACAGCAAGCAAAGACAGAAGTCTTAAAAAATATTTTGACTACTAAAAATCAAGGTGTATCCAAATATGCAATGCAATGATGTAAAATAAATTATAAACAAGAGAAAAAAAGTGACCAATAATCACACATTAACTATGCAAATAGATGTCATTTAAGCATCCTAACCAGAGGAATAACCCAGGTGAACTCAAATAAACCCCATATTTGAAGGTACCATCAGACCTCACTGTTAACTGTAATAACCTGATAAATAATGATAATGGGAGAATGTAAGAAAGCCTATACAACCATTAAAGGAAAAAATGAAATTACATCTCAGTTCAAATAATGAAATGTTTACATTAAACAATATAATGAATTTTAAACTATTCTTGTTAGTGCCCAATCTCTAAAAAGAAAACTGGTGGCCAACTTCCTAGTGTAATACCCAACCCTTATATCACAAAAGTTGGAAAAAATTAGGAAAAATGAGAAGTAGTATCCATATAGTCTGGATCAAATCTTGAAAAAATCCAGAGAGACACCCTCATACCTGATCAGAATTAGTATCCGTATAGTCTGGATCAAATCTTGAAAAAATCCAGAGAGACACCCTCATACCTGATCAGAATTAGTATCCATATAGTCTGGATCAGATCTTGAAAAAATCCAGAGACCCCCTCATACCTGATCAGAGGATATCATTATTCAATGTCACACTATGTATAAGATTCGAAAAACCATACAGGAAACTGTTGTTCTGTACTCTTAATCGGATAGAAGAACAAAAATATATCTGTCCACATGTTAATCTATCGAACCTGTTAGATGTGTATCCTTCATACCAAAAAATGGCCACACCTATGCACAGAAGGATAACAGAATATTAAAGACAATTTCTTATTGACCATTTTAAAAATAGTGACTAAACTTCTTGACAATGTCAAAAATTAAAAAATAAAAAAGCTGTAAAAAACATGTGCACAGTAATCATAAATGTCCATAGAACAGTGTTATCAGTTCAAGAATTATCGTCAGCATAAACAAATCAATAATTCCAGTCAGTGCTGCCAATATAGTAATCCTTCCTGTAGACAAATATATACTACAACAAAGATGGTACTGGGCCACTATAAATCCACTTTAGAGAGCGCATATAATAAGCGCCCAAAAGAAATAAAAAGAAAATAAATAAAAAAAAAAAAAAAAGAGGACAATGGTGGTTATTGAAACAAACAGATCACATAAATCCAAAAAATGTGACAGTATTGATTACCTCCACTTCGCAAATAGATGTTCCAAACAAAAATGCGAAGCCATACCAAAAATCAATATGCAGTACCTGACTAGTAAGCCTGATAAGCCTAAAAGTATACACTGGCAACTCGAAATAAATGTAAAACACACATCTAGTGTCCCATGGTAATATCCACCTTGAATTTGTTCCTTGTAAACCCAAAAAATATAAAGAAATATTCGGAATGTCCAAATCTAAAGTCAACACACAGTACCTGACTGAAAAGAGCTGAAAATATTCCACAATGGCGGTTCGTCATAAAAGTAAATCACGTAACTGAGGTCACATAATGACGTCCACCTTTGAATTGCTTGTTGGAACCACCATAAATGTAGAAAATCCCTCTAAAACATAAGTATTCAAAACTCGACCATCAAAAAGCAAACCATGTAGCAGTGTAGTGTGTTGAGAGTATATAATTCACTCAACAATCCAAGGAGGTTGCATTTGACTGTTGCACTTTCTCATTGCAACACACATTCTCGGAGCATCCAACATGTTGGCAGACAAATTGAGCAGGGATAGTCTTGACCCCTCAAGAGTGATCCCTGAATCCAGTGGTGGCGCAACAGATTTTCTGTCTGTGGGGTTTTCCAAGCTGAAATCCGTTTGCATCTCCTCTCAACCACAAATGCAGCAAGATCTTTGCATTGATTCCCCCCCCCCCAGAAGAGGAATCCCCCAAGGATGTGCTCGCACACGATTGGCCTCCAGGTCCCCTGTATGCTTTTCTCCCATTGTCCTTAATTTCCAGAGTACATCAAAAAGCCAGATACCTCAAGACACAGTTGATCCTCATTGCCCCCTTCTGGCCTCTGCAGGTGTGGTCCCCTCTTCTGTGGTCTCACTTGAGGCATCCACCCTGGGTGCTTGATCCAACTCTGGGTCTTGTATCTCATCCGTCTCTGCTTTTGCCTCCAAATCTTCAGACCCTGCGTCTTGACAGCGTGGTATGTCCACTTCCAGGGATTTTCACTAAGTCCAGGCGAGCCTTGTCTATGAAGGATATTATTCTTGCTTCCCAGAGTTCTTCCACTAGGAAGGTCTATATCAGTAAATGGGAGAGATTTTCTATCTGGGCAAAGAATAAGAATCTGGACCCCTTTTCAGCTTCCATTCCTGAGATCCTTCTCTTTCTGATGTCTCTCTTTAAGGAACGGGCCGGATGTTCTTTGTTTCACTATTGCAGTAATTATGTTTGGGTTATCTGCCTGCAGGTAGCCCTCAGCCAGCCTGAATATCAGTCTTGGATCCCTGTGTCGGATGCGGTCTCTTCGATGACGTCAGGTCGTCAGGGGTATAAAACATGCAGCTGACACCATTACAGTCTTTGTTGCCGTGCTAAGCAGAAGCTGTTCGCAAGTGCCGGTCGGCCGACTTGAAATTTTCTTTTGAGTTTCAGAACCAAAGTCTTCAAAAAAGCTAAGTACCCTGTTGGGGATCCTTTTTCTTGCTCTAAACCGATGTCAGTAAAAGTTAATAATTGTATTACCTGTGGAAAGCAAACATCTCCATAAAGATTTTCATTCGTACTGCATTCCTTGCTTAGTCCCAGACCATGACGTTCCTCGCTGTTGGTTTTGTGCCTTATTCCAACCCCCGAACTATTCATCATCGGTTCTTTTTTGCAGCAAATTATTTTGGTACTCTATTTAACTATCCTGAAATGGCTTCAGTAAGCCATCCGTCTACAAACATTCCGAAAAAAACGTAAAGATAAAGACCGAGACAGACCGCATAGGTCCAAAGCTGCCGACAATGCTTCCGTTAAGCTAGTCGCCAGTTCGCCGGTACTCAATGAGGCGCTTTCGCAGCTCCTGATACTCGCTACTTCAGATGTGCAGGCCTCTACTGAGACCCATTCGGAGTCCGGTATGCCGCAAGATGCTTCTTCAACCATGGAACTTGCGGATGTCTCTACCTTGGATGGGTCTGGAGCCACTGTGCAGACACTGGCTTCTGAGAGTGTATTCAGGCCTACTGACTTGCATTTCAAACTGACGCCATCTTCTTCTTTAAGGCCTAAAACTCGACCCACGCCTAGAAAACCGACGTCCAAACCGTATGGTCAGGCCCATATGCCTAAAAAAATAAGAATGGCTGAAGACCTTATTACTTTAATTAGGGGAAGCCAGCCTTCACCCTCTCAGAGACCTAGAACTGATTTTCCTTCTGATCAGGATTCTGAAATTTGTTTCTTCTGATTACCAGGATTTGCCCTTATCTACCTATGAAGATTTTGATGCAGAGGACTCTATTCCCTCCGCTTCCCCTCCAGAAGATTTTTCTTTTGGTGAAATCTTGCACACTCTTAGGGAGCATTTCCACTGGGAAAGCCAGGATTAGTCTGACTCCAAAAAGAGGCTTAGGGAATTCCTATTATTCCCTCCACACAGGCCTTTAGCTATCCTTTCTGTCCTGGACATTGTAGATGATGCCTTCTTGGAATCTAGCCTGGCCCCAAACACTTCGCCTCCAGCTCCCTGGAAACCTGACAGGTATTAGAGTACCTGACTCTCACAAGTTCCTCTTACTGCAGACCCAGAGACCATTTCCCAAGGACCTAAAGGCATTAAGGCTACTACTGCCAAAAACCCTACCCTCTCTGATAGAGATTCCAGTTCCTTGGACAGATTGGGCAAGAAGGTATACACTTCTACTTTGGCCATTAGGGCCTTAAACTGCTAGTTTCATATGTTATAGTATCGGCAGCATATTATGGGACTACTTAAACAGAAAATGTTGATTCCTGACTGTGCTGAAAATAAAGAATTACAGGATTTAATGCATTCTGCTGAACAAGTTGGTAAACATACTTTGTAATGTGGTTTTGAATCTTTAGAAGCATCTTGCAGGGCTGCTATCACTGGGTCTGTTCTTAGAAGGTATGCTTCGCTTAAGGAGCAAAATTTGCTAGATCATGTTAAAGCTAAATTACTGGATGCTTCCTTAAACCAAGACCACCTGTTTGGCAACAAAGCAGAAGTGCTTAAAAAGATGGAGGAAAAAGCTAAATCTATGCAAACTGTTAAAGATTTCCTGCAAATACAGCCTCCCAGATTTAGTAGGCATTGGCCTTCTAAGAATTGGTCCTTTCCTGTCTCTTCCAGGCCTTCTCAGTCCAAACCCAGGAACAGCAGACCACCTAGGCTTACAGTCTCAAGGCACTCACAGGCCTAAGCAGTGGGGGCACCCATTTCCAAAGCTGGAAGTAGTAAGATAACCCCCTATGGAAAAATGTCACAATGACTTAACCTTAAACCTCCCAAGCCCTGCTCAGCTGTCTGCTCCCTTAGGGGGAAAGATCGCCCGGCATGCAAAAAACTGGGAACTCATTACCCAGGACAAATGGGTTTTAAATATAGTTTTCCAAGGATACAGATTCCACTTCCACAGCTTACCAACCCCATACGGTTGGTCAGACATGCCCCCAAATCAGTGGGCAGAGGCTCAGCAGCAGATTCTCTCTCTTCTAAGTATCGGGGCTATTCAACCTGTCCCAGTAGAAGAAAGGGGACAAGGTTTTTACTCAAGACTTTTCCTGGTACCCAGAAAAGACAGCTCCTGGCGTCCTATCCTGGACCTCTCTATTCTAAACACCTTTTTGGTAATCCCAAAATTCAAAATGCCAACACTTAACACAACTGCTTCCTATGCTAGGCAAAGATGCCTGGTTGGCAAACTTAGACTTAAAGGATGCTTACCTGCACATTCCAATAAGGGAATCTTGCAGGAAATACCTATGCTTCAGAGTAGGCTGCATGCAGTTCTCTGCACTTCCCTTTGGCTTATCTACTGCACCCAGGGTATTCACAAAGTGTGCCTAGCTCCAGTCATTGCATTTTGCAGGCAAAGAAATATTCAAATATACCGGTACCTGGACTATTGTCTAATTCAGGCAGAAAGCCAGGACATGCTACTAAAACATCTTGCATTTGTAAAGAAACATCTAACCTCTCTGTGGTACACCATAAACAAAAAGAAATCTCATCTAGTACCCTGCCAACAAATTGTATTTCTGGGAGCAAGCTTGAACACAACTTCCCAGATGGCTTACCTCACGCCAGAGAAACAAGTCTATTTGACAGCCTTCTTCAAACTACTGGCCACAAAGACCCAGCTATCTGCAAGGAAAATCCTGCAAGCCCTGGGGTTCATGGCCTCTTGCATTCTACTAATTCCATATGCAAGACTGCATATGAGGAAACTACAATGGTATCCAAGAAGCTTGTGGTGTCAACATTCTCAGGACCTGGAATCAATGATCCTGATCATTCCTTATATAAAGACAGAGTTCCTTTGGTGGGCAGAGGCCTGCTACCACAACAAGGTGCTCCCATTCACTCTACCCCCTGCCGCCCAAACCCTAACAGAAGCATCAGACTATGCATGGGGGGCTCACTTGGCATGGCAGTGCATTCAGGGCAAATGGAGCCCGAGTTGGATGCACCTGCATATCAATCAAAAAGAAATATTAGCCGTACAGAATTCCCTGACCACCTTCAAGGATTACATTCTTCCAGGACAATTATTGGCAAAGACCGACAACAATGCAGATTAGCCATGGCTCTGTGGAACACAGCCCTGAGCTACCAAGTGCACCTACAAGCTCAGTTCCTTCCAGGCAAGCTAAATTCACTGGCAGACTACCTAAACAGAAATCTCATGGACCCACACAAATGGAAACTGGAACCAAAGATATTCAGCCTTTTGAGAAACAAATGGGGGAATCCAGAGAGAGACCTGTTTGCCTCCCCTCAGAACTACCAATTGGACAAATTCTGCTCAAGGACTTCCACAGTCAAGCTTGGGAAGTGGATGACCTGTCCTTCACCTGGGAAAGCCTCTCAGTTTATGCCTTTCTCCCTCTGCCTCTCCTCTCGAAAGTTCTGCTAAAGATCAAACAGGACAAACCAAGGACAATATTGATTGCACCAGACTGGCCACGCCAGCACTGGTACCTCCTCTTGCGCAGTATGTCACTGCTGGAACCATGGCATCTTTCTTAGACCCCTTCCCTGCTGTTCCAGCAGGAGGGCCAGATTCTGCACCCTCAGCTTCAAACCCTGAACCTTACAGCCTGGCTAATTCCTTGAGCTCTCCAATAGCATCCGTCAGTAAGCAGGTGCTAGATGTCATTCTGGAGGCAAAGGAGGCCTAGTACTAGAAAGTCCTATGCTGAAAAGTGGAAAAAAAGAAGTTATGTTCTTACCATAATGTTCCATGTGAGTTGTTCATCTCGCCTTCGTTCTTGCACACTGGTTCGGAGCTGATCCCTCTGCTCTGAGTCGGCCACATTCCAAGCTCTGCATCTAAGAGAAGCTCGGGGCACAGTCCCTATCCCATGAATCCTCTCCTGCTAACCCTCAGATCAAGTTTGCTATGAAAACCAGACACTATAAAATATAATACATGCCCGAATATGAACACATACACAGAGGCAGGCAGTCCGAAGGGACCATGAGAAAAGACAACCGGTCACTAGTCGTACCTGTTCTTCCAGAACATGGAGGGGGAAGGAGGGCCGGAATGTAAGAACAAAGGCGAGATTAACAACTCACATGGAACGTTATGGTAAGAACATAACTTCTTTATGTGAAGTTCGCCGTTTGTTCTTACACACGGGTAGTGTCCCTAGCACCCTAAACCCCAGGTGGCTCATGGGAGAACATTCCTGAGCACAGTGGAACCAAAGGAAGCCCTGTCCCTGGAGGTCCTGTCCACTTTGTAATGAGTAATAAATGTATGAGGTTTGGCCCAGGTAGCCGCTGCACAAATGGTATCTATCGGTAAGCGAGCAGCATGAGCTAAAGAAGTAGAAACAGCTCTAGTAGAATGAGCTTTAGGTTTGGGCGGAGTAGACTGATTGGAAGATGAATAAACAAAGTTTATGCAGTCCGAAAGCCATTTGGATAACGTGATCTTTGTTACTGGAAGTCCTTTCTTGTTATCTGCATGAGAAACAAAAAGTTGATCCGATTTCCTGAATTCTTTTGTTCTGTCCAGAAAAATCTCAGCTGTCTGTGCACGGCCAATTTGTGTAACATGTATTTCAATTTATTGGTATGGTGCCTGGAAAAAGTGGGAAGTTCTATGGACTGATTAAGATTAGATTCTGAGCAGACGTTTGGTAGAAAGGGCAGATTAGTACGTAAGGTGACCCTGTCCGGGTGAAAGATCAGATACGGGGGTCTAATTGATAGTGCCTGCAGCTCTGAGACTCTGCGAGCTGAAGTGATTGCAACCAGAAACCGGGTTTTCCAGGAAAGATATTTAAGTGGGCATGACGAAGCTGGTTCAAAGGGTGGCAACATGAGTTGGGATATTATCAGATTTAAATTCCAAGGAAAAAACGGACTTCGAATGGGTAGTCGGAGATAAGTTCCCTTCATGACAGCTCTACAAAGTCTGTGAGACATGATTGTAGCTCCCCTTTCACCCACATGAAAATAAGATATGGCAGCCAGTTGTACCCTTATGGTGGATGTTGAAGCCCCCTGATGAAAGAGAGTAGATAGAAAATCTAGAATCTTATGAATAGGAGCAACCAAGG
The DNA here is from genome assembly GCF_019279795.1 of Protopterus annectens. Lineage (NCBI taxonomy): Eukaryota > Metazoa > Chordata > Ceratodontiformes > Protopteridae > Protopterus > Protopterus annectens. The sequence continues at coordinate 733,369,982 of NC_056748.1, forward strand.
GATCTATACCTTGTTTGGAAGCCAACACATGAAGCGTTTCCACTTGCTCTTGTACAACTTTCTAGTGGAGGTTTTGTGGGAAGAAATCAAAATATGTTGTACTGCTGGAGACAAAAGATCTGACCTGGCTAAGCTGGGAAGTGGAGCAGCCGTGCTGTCAATTTGAGGTACGAAAGATAGGGGTGAAGAACTCCTGATGAGTGGGTCAGAAGGTCTGGCACTCGATCCAGAGTCCAAGGCTCTTCTGTTTGGTGAGCTTGGAGGAAGGGAAACCAGATTTGTCGAGGCCAGAATGGTGCTATCAAGATGATCGTCCTTTCCAGACCTTTGGCTTTCTGCAGAAATTTTGGGATTAGTGGAACCGGAGGGAAGGCATATAGGAGACTCGGGGGCAATCGTGCAAGGCGTCCTGGGCGCTCCGGAGGGGAAGTAGGGCGAAATAGCTTCTGCATTCAAGGGGGATGCAAAAAGGTTGCAGCAAGGCTGGCCCCATCTGCATAATATCCTTTCCGCCACTTGACTTTTGAGGGACCACTCGTGAGGCAACAGGATGGCTCTGCTCAGTCTGTCCACTATTACGTTGGATGTCCCCGGGATGTGTGTTGCTATGAGAAAGCGTCTGGTGGACACAGCCCATTGCCAGTTTCTCAGGGCCTCTCTGCATAAGGGGTAAGACTTGGTTCCTCCTTGTTTATGTACCGGACCACTGACATGTCTGTCTGAATTGCATCTGTCCCTGGAGGTAAGTAGTCGTGAAAGTGTTGCAACGCCAGGAACACTGCTGTCAACTCCAGGACATTGATGTGCAGACTGTACTCCATTTTCGACCATTCGTCTTGGAACTGTTCTTCCCTGAAAAAGTCCCCCCAGCCTATCAGGGAAGCATCTGTGGTCACTGTGGCTATGGGGGGGGGAGACTAACGGGCGGCCTATCGTAAGCTCGTGGCTGTTCATCCACCATCGAAGATCCCGCTTGCAAGACTCCGTGAGCAGGATATTGTGTGACAGCAGTAGCCGTTGGTAAGACCACTGTGCGAAGAGTAGCCACTGGAGGATTCTCATGTGCATCTAACCAAGGGGAACTGCGATAGGGGTAGTTGCCATCATGCCCAAAACTTTCAAGACCTGTGAAGCGGGGACTCTTCTGTGTTGTAGAAGTGTAGAAATCTGTTCTCTCAAGGCTGAAACTCTTGTTTGGGGGGAAGCCTGATCAGAGTTAAGGTAGTGTCCAATTCCGCTCCGATAAATGATGTATGCTGTGAGGGCGACAAGGCAGATTTTTCGAAGTTCAGCGTTATGCCTAAACGGGAACAGAGATTGATTGTATAGTCCCTGGCTTGCAATAGGTGATGCCTGGTGGTGGCGGTAAGGAGCCAGTCATCTAAGTATGGAAACACCCAGAATCCTGGTGTTTGGAACTAAAAAGAACCTTGAGTAAGTTCTGGATCCTATTTGGTCCGCCGAGACTGGCTGGATGACTTTTTATTTTCTTTTTCTAACAGCCTTTGTATTTCTATGGCTGCCTGAACCCGCAGAGTGGGTGGAACATCAGGGAATCTTTTTTTAGGTGGGAGGGAGAGGGATGTTGTATCATCTGGTTATTATGCTTTTTACCCAGGAATCTGAAGTGAGATTTAGCCAGGCCTCTGGGTATAAAGGCAAGCGACCCCTGACTGCCTCCAGAGTAGGACAGCCGGGCCTCCCCTCAGGAGTGCTGGAAGAGCTTCCCAGGGACGCTATCCCTGTCGCCCTGGTTCTGCGGACCCCCTCTGCCGCCTGGGCAGCGTCTTCCATTCCTTCCCCTTCCTGTGCCTCTGGAGGGGGTTTCACTAGGTGTGGATTGGAAAGCTCCCCAAGTCTTCCAGAACCACATTTTTCCACCTCTTTGCCCTTTGGGGTATGGTCTAGACGGGGCGGAATAACGGACCCTTACGGCAGACAGGGTCTTTCCTTCTTGCTCACACCTAGTGAGAGTCTCCTTCATTTTGGGCCCAAGCAAGGAGAAGCCATCAAAGGGGGCATTAATAAAGGAAGACTTGAAGGCTTCCTCAAAGGAGCATAGGCACATCCAGGATTGTCTCCTCAGAGCAATCGCTGAAGCTGCAGTCCTACTTGATCCTTCGGCTGCATACGAAATGAGCCGCATGGATGAGTTAACAGTAGAGTTTACGGTATTGAGCTGTGCTATCACCTTGTCTGAGACAACAGCATCTGTGGTACCCTGTAGAGTATCTCCCAATTCCTTGAGGAGATCTCTCTGTAGACGGGTAAAATGAGTGAGATAGTTCAGCGATCGCATGGAATAAGTCGCTGAACTAAAAATGCGCTTCCTGTACCTGTCCATCGTCCTAGAGTCTTTGTTAGGAGGATGAACAGAGGAAGATGCTTCAGACATTTCTTTCTTGGTGGCCGCCACCACCACCATAGCATCAACTAGGACTCCCTTGGTGAAATATGCTTTATCCTGGGGAGCAGTGATGTACTTATTGGGCCTCCGAGGGATTGGTTCAAAAGTGTCAGGGGACTCCCAAGCCCCTTGAGCTATTAAATCCATTAACTCGTTGAAGGGTGGAGTTACCCAGGAGGTGGAAGGTTGAGCCCCAAAAGCCTTCAGCAACACCGACTTGTTCTCAGTGGTGGCAAGTGACTGCCAGTCACCCCTCTGAGAATTTCCAGGATGTCGGCAAATGAGACATCCTCGAAGGAGGACCGTGGGCACCCCTCTGACTCGTCCAAGTCTGTGTCCGATGTCAATGATCTCTGTGGGGAATCAAGGTGCCTCCTCTTGCACAACCTCTTCCTCGGGACTTCATCAGAGGGGGCATTTGGTGAAGCTTCTGAGGAGCAGGGTTCACCCTCTGGGGCTGACTGAGGCTTTGGGTCTCTACGCTTGGTGGGAACCGGTGGTGCAGAGACAGAACTCGGACCTTTCGGGGAGGGAGAAGAGGAATCTGAAGATGTGAACGTCTTACCAGACAAAACCTTCTTCATGGCCTCTAAGGCACTGGCGCCCCAGGCCGAGGACTCCACCGGTTCCAAAGAAGGTAGCCTTCCTGGGCCCGGAACCACGGGCTCCGATCCAGAGGACGGAGCCGAACTAATCTCCACCGAGGGGAAGAGTCGGAACAGAAACTTCAGTTAGACCCCCCCCCCCGGAACCGAGGAGAGACTGTCTGCTCCGAGACCCCTTGATGGGTATAGAGGGTGTTGAGGTCAGTGGAGCTGAAATCCCTAAAGAAGGCTTCGGCTCTGGGGGATCAACAATCATCAGATCCTCGACTCCCGGCTCCGATAACTTGATGGGTCCCGAAGGTGGATCTATGGATGGAACAGGAAGGGCTTCAAGCTTCGAAACCAGTTGGGACAAAACCGCAATTAGTTTGGATAAGGCAGTGTTCTCCATCAGTTTCTGCACCACTCTATCCACATCGGTGTGTGACAGTGCTCTGGAGGAACGGGTCGAAGAGGTCACCGAGAGAAGGATCGATGAAGGGAGCACCTCTGACACCGGCTCCAAGACCTGGATCTCGCCCCGAGGCAGCAGCTTGGTGCTCGGCTCCAAGGTCTGTGGAGCCGGCGACCGAATCTTAACAGAGGTGCTCGGAGCCGATGACCTGGGCTCCAATACCTTCGAAGACTTTGACCCCATTGGTCTGCCCTCTCTAATGCCTCCTGAAACTTAGGCTTCAGGAGACCCCCTCTGAATAAATTTCCTGCGTCTTTCCATCATAACTCTGACACTAAACGAGTGGCAGACAGAGCAGTCCTCCTGAAGATGGAGAGGGCCTAGGCAGTAGACGCAGGAAACGTGGTTGTCTGTTATGGACATTTTCTGTCCACACTGGCAACGTTTGAAACCAGACTTGGCTTTCTCCGACATATTGAATACCAAAAATATAGTTGTAATACTAATATGTAAATATATACACAATAAGTAATCTGAATAACACACAGGTAAAACATTTTTAACAAGAGTTTAACTAGTAAATTTCACACAGAAAATTCTGACAGAGGCCTGACAGAAAGATATTGGCTTAAGGCCTAGGAGCAGCTGCTCCCAAAAACAACTTAAACACTACTTCTACACTATTTTAAACAACACGCGCACAACTACTACTAACTAATAATAACTCTAAATATTATAAACTTTTGAAAAATAGAGAACTTTTTATCTATATAGAAAAAGAATACTGGCCCAAGCTCTCACTCGACAAGACCTGTTGCAGCGGCAAACTAGATCTGAGGGTTAGCAGGAGATGATCATGGGATTAGGGACTGTGCCTCGAGCTTCTCTTAGATGCAGAGCTTGGAATGTGGCCGACTGGGAGCCAAGGGATCGGCTCCGAACCAGTGTGCAAGAACAAACTGTGAGATCGAACAACTTCACATGATAATGTTCCTTGAGCCAGACTCAGGGGATGGGCACAACGGTGCCCAGCTTACCGCATATTCTTCAGTACTTAACAGAGATGCTGTACAAGGGCCTTTCCTTCTCGTCAATTAAAATTCATGCCTCTGCCATTTCAGCACATTATTATACTGAACCACCCCTCTTCTCTCACCCCCTGCTAAAGCAATTCCTCAGAGGGGCCAAAAATTTTAAGACCATCCAGGAGAGCCCCTACTCCAGCCTGGGACCTAACTTTGTATTGGAAAAGCTCACTCTACCTCTGAGTCAGCTGCAACTGCAGAGTTAAAATTCCTTTCTTGGAAAACAGCCTTCCTTCTAGCCATCACTTCAGCTAGAAGAGTGTCTGAATTACAGACCCTCATGGCAGTGGAGCCCTTCATCATCTTCCATGCAGACAGGGTGTCCCTCAGGACCAATCCTTCCTTTATGCCCAAGGTGGTGTCTAGTGTGGCCCGTAATCAGTCCATTCATTTGCCTACTTTTTTCCCTAATCCACAAAACAAAGGAGAACGAATACTGCACTCTTTGGACGTGCACAGACAACTTAGATTTTATTTGGACAGGACTAAGCCTCTCAAAAAATCTGAACAGCTGGTAGTTGGCTTTGCTGCAGGGGCAGGGAGGGAAGGCCATTTCAAAGGAAACCATTTTTAAGTGGAGAGCCCATTGCATTAATTTCTGCTATAAGCACCATGGAAAACCTATCCCACTGGGGATAAGATCACATTCCACCAGGGCTGCATCTACCTCTACAGCCTTTCTTAGAGGTGTCCCTACCAAGGACATCCTCAAAGCTGCTACCTGGAGCTCTATACATACCCTCACCAAGCATTACCACATGCCTATTTTTTTCTAAATCCAGAGCTGGTTTTGCCACTGCAGTCTTGCAGGGCTTAATAGCTGGTCCTAATGCTCTCACTTCCTCCTCCCTTCTTTGGCTTTGGGAATCAACCCAAATGTAATGACTGCAACAGTGAAACACTAAGAACACAGTACAGTTGTGTACACTTACCATGAATGTAGATGTTTGAGTGTATTCACTTTTGCAGTCTTGGTTACCCTCCCTCCAGCCCCCTGACTTCTCTTGGCTATACTTTTCTTCTTTAGTGTATTTCAGCTTTCTGGTGTATTTACTTGTTTGTTGGAGGTGTAACCTGACATATAATTGCTTCCCATTATGGGGCACCTGACATCTGGGGCAAGAAAAACTGATGTAATGGCGTCTGCTGCATGTTTTATACCCCTGATGACCTGACATGGAAGAAGAGAGAGCATCCGACACAGGGATCCAAGACTTTGATATTCAGGCCAGCTGAGGGCTACCTGCAGGCAGATAACCCATATATAATGACTGAAACAGTGAATACACTCAAACATAAATACATTTATGGTAAGTGTACACAACTGTACTTTTCTCCACCATCAAGGTTCATTTGGAAGCGATTTCTAATTTTCATCTTAGTGATGATTCTACCTTTTCTTCTCGTCTCTGTAAGGCTTTTTTGAAAGGTGGTTTTCTTTTGTGACCCCCGGTTAAACTTCCATCCACTTTGCGGGATTTGGCGTTGGTGCTGCAGACATTAACAAAACCTCCCTTCAAACCACCTGCATCGTGTGGTATCAAGCTCCTTTCATGGAAGACTGCCTTTTTGGTGGCAGTGACTTCGGCGAAGAGAGTTTCTGAGCTGCAAGTTCTTACAATTAAGCTGCCCTACTTAATTTTCCATAAGGACAGAGTCTCTCTGAAGCCAGATCTTTCTTTTATGCCCAAGGTAGCTTCAACAGCTAATCTTAATCGGTGTATTCATCTTCCAGTGTTTTTCCTAACTGTACCATTCTGCACACCTTGGATGTTCGTCATCTTCGTTTTTATCTGCACAGAGCTAGGGAGTTTAGATGTTTAGACATTCAGACCAGTTGTTTGTAGCCTTTTCTAGGAGTAGAAAGGGCAGAAGAATTTTCCTGCTGTATTTCCTTCTTTCCCTCTTTATCTGCTCCAGTAAAGACTCATTCTGCTCCAGTAAAGGCTCATTCCACAAGGGCGGTGTCTACCTCAACTACATTTGCAGACCGTCAATCCTTAGATGACATCTGTGCAGCAACAACATGGTTCTCTCCTCGCACGTTCATCTCTCACTATAAGTTGGATTTGGTTTCTAGAGGAAGGGCTTCCTTTAGCTCCACGGTTCTTTGGCATGTCCTTCCTTGAGGCCTCCCAGGATTTAACTGAGGACTCTGACCCTAACATGAGGAATCGTGACTAAGATAACATCAGATTTACAGTTATGTACTTACCATAACTTGGCATCTGTTATCTGTAGTCACCATTCATCACGGTCCCACCCTCCAGCCCCCTTCATGACAGATTAGCTGGATGTTGGTGGTCCTGTTTTGGTAGTAGTTTATCTGTCTTCTTTCCTTATGCAAACTCAAACTGAGGGGTTAGAGGGCAGCAGACCATCATGGGAGGGGAGGAGCTTGAGCTAAGCTGTTTGTCTAAGTATGCCAGCTTGGATCAGATATCTGATCCAAGACCCTAACGTGATGAATGGTGACTACAGATAACACAGATGCCAAGTTATATAAGTACATAACTATAATTTGAATAGATCATTGTTTCATTACTAGCACCCACCTTCCATGCTTCCTTCTTTCTCTCTTCCCCTTTCTGGGGAGAGGGTATACTTACCCTTTTGCTCTTCTGGAGGAACCTTAATGAGAACTTTAGGCGTTAGCTTTCTCTCTCTTCAAGAAAGATCAGATTGTTGACATGTCTGTAGATCCTGCTTATACTTCTGTGTCCCCTCTTGCTGAGTGCAGACGAGTAGTGTAGGAAGATGCCTGTAGCTTTGTTCACTGGCCAGATGTAAGATGTGACCTTGGAAGGATATGTCCCGCATTGTAATATTCGGACAGCTACTATTTTGGTAAGTAACGACACAGCTGTATTTTCTAAGGTCTGAGTAAATGCACTTTTTGCCATATGCAGTTACATATCGTTGCAATCCCATTTGATCTCTAAATCTTACTTAAAATATTTTGATGTAGCTAATTTACCTTGAATTTTTCATTTTTTTTTTAATATGATGTACAGTATCATTTAACTGTTTGTAGGGAAAAAGCATTTTTATGGGCAGTATGCTTGCCCAGTGATTAAAGATTTGCCCTGTACCTCCAGACTGTGGAGTTAATTGGTAACTTCTATTCACCACTTGTGTGGAATTTGCATATTCTAAGTTTACATGGGCTTTCTCTGGGTACCCCTGTTTCTTTCATCTTCCTAAAAGTTTTGCTGATTGGCTTCTGTAAACTGTGTGTGTAAAACATAGGCAGGTAGATAGATATCTGTCTAGGTTGAAGGTAGGAAGTTGTCTGTCTAAGTTGGAAGGTAGACAGATGAATGTCCGTCTCTCTCTCGATATCTGTAACATTTACCCTTGTCCTAGTTACCTTGTCACAACTGGAAAAGGTTCTAGGGAAGACCACAAAAGTCACATTAATGTTCACAAGAAATCTGCTATAATTTTAGTGACAGACATGCATTTACCTTTTCTACAGAGGTTATCTGCTGCGAGCTACTTTTAGTTCAGTTTTTTTGAGAGAGAGAGAAAAGCACTTTTTTCATGAAGGATCACTTAACAATAAATCAAAACCTGTGTGTTTACCCACCCCATTTGTCTACTTTTACTGCCAAACTTTTCATTAACAGTGTTTTTGTCTTTAGCAAACACAATTCTGGTTTCTCAGTAGTGATCCTTGGACCCTTGGTTGGTGTGGGATGTACATGTATAGTCTGCATTGCTAAGAGCTTTGAGTTCTTCTCCCTGCTGGCAGTGCTACATGTCCCATGTCAGTGCTAGAGTACTTTTGTCTCTATAAGGTCTTGCACTTGTCAGCTGTAATATTTTCTTCAGCCATCTTCAGTCAAAGTGATTGATTCTGGTTGTTTTGACCACTAATATACCTTTATCTTTTGTCTCATCTTTGATGAGAAATAACAGATTGCTTTAAAGTGGCACAGTATACTACATTTGTGCATCACTGTGGAAGACGTCTTAAAGCTATTTAACTTTTACTTTTCTTCAAAAAGAAAAAAACTGCAGCAAGAAAGAGAGTTGTACAGAAACTGTTTTCAACTTCAAAGTAACTTGCTGATTTATTCTTAAATCGTTCTTTCAAGGATTGTGTGTGTACATTTGTGCATGTGTTGAGCAAGTGAAATGACTAGGGCAGTTATGTGTTAACTTGAGAAAGATAAAATAAAGTTTAAAAAAAAAAAAAAAGTTCCAAAATAGTGTACAAGTAAAAGGATATCCATGTGGGGATGAGTTGTAGAGCTAGTGCGATTTAATTACAGCCATCATAACATTGGTGTGGCTGTGTAAATACAAGGTGAAGCACTGATCTGAAGTAGCTAACTTCATTTGTGTAGCAACCTATGGGTATCAGATCCAAGCCGGCAGTTTTCAACAGCTTAGATCCGAGCTCCTAGCTCCTCCCCCTACCAACCCTGACTGACCTCAGATCTAGTTTGCCCCGCTTGTCAGCAGCTGGGTTTTTCGAGCTCCAGGCTTGGACGTTAGTTTGTGAGAGAAAAAAAAATGTATTCTTTTCTATCCCTTTAGTGTCAGTGTGGTGTGTTTAGATCCCTTTGGTCTGTAAACCCTAGTGTTAACTCTACTTTAGTTATAATTTTCCCTCCCTCTCCCTTGCTGGTTTGTCAGGGTCTGTGTGCGTGTGTTGGGGCTTAACGAGTGTGTCCTCCTTAGCTTAAAATGTCTGAGGCCCCAAAACCAATCTTTTCCAAATGTACCGAGTGTGGCGGCAAGCTTTCACCGGCTGATGGCCACACTGTGAGTTCTGTGCCTTGGGGTTGGACACCTTTCCTCTGGATGTTCCATCTGTGTGGCGTTCAACCCCAGGGCACTTAAGGACCGGAGATCCAAGCTGATCCTGCCGGGTCTCTTGCCCCCGGATTCGGCTTCGGTCTCCGGTCCTACCGTGGCTTCCACCACGACTTTGGCGGCGGCCACTCCTGCCTCTCTCCCCCCGGCCGGGACTCAACCTCCCGCTGTAGGCCCAGAGGAGAGGGAGGCCAGGAAAGACAAAATGAGGGAGAAGCACCACAAGCGGAGGGCCGAGACCTCCGCGTGGCCCCCCCCCCGGCTAAGCGGTCTTCTCCTTCCAGGGCTTCCCAGTCTCCTCCCTCTCGGATCCAGTCTCCATGTTTTTCACTGGGTCCTGAGGAGGAGGAGACCCGATCTCCGAGGTCATCGAGGCGGCACTCCCATCCCGCCTCAGTGGCCTTGTCGAGATCCACTCGCAGCCTTTCTGATGCAGATCTGGACCGGATGATGTGAAGGCTCCTCCAGGCCCAACTGCAGATGAGTGCTCTTGCCTCCCCCCCCCCCCCCTCCGCGGGGGGAGCTCGACCCCTTTCTTTGCCCCGATAGATTCCTCTCCGTCCCGCTTTCCGGGTTTGGAGCTTTCTGAGCAGGGCAGCCTTGGAACCGGGGGTAGGTCGGTGCCGACAGTCTCTGGCACTTCGGCGCCGACACTTCCCTCGAGTCTGTCGGGTTTGTTTTTGTCGGATCCAAGCTCTCGGAGCCGAGGGCTGAGCTTCAGATCTGAGGGTTTCAGTATGCCTTCGGCGCTGTCCAGGTCGGAGCATATGGTCCGTCAGATCCGATCGCTTCGGCGCCAGCCCCGGTCCGCCTTTCGGATCCAAGTGAGGGTCTGCTCTCTGATCACAGAGAGAGCAGCTCTCCCTTTGCGTTCGACGTGGTGGAGAGAGCTCTGTCGACTGCTTCCAGGCGCCTGGTCCTTGCCCCAGCTCCACCCCGCACTCCTTCTCTTTTGGGTCCGACTTCCATCACCCGGCCCCAGGGACAGCCTGCTTCAATGTCCCAGGTTGTTCCCCTGGAACAGGATATTGATGGTGAGGTCTCCTCGGACAGTTCCCCCCCCCGAGGAGATCCCCCACAAGTGGAAGTGCAAGAGGAGGCACATGGACTCCCCTGAGTCCTTGACTGAAGACACGGATTTGGGGGAAGGGGAAGGCTCCCCAAGGTCACCCCCTGAGGATGTCTCCTTTGGAGACATCATGGAAATGCTCAAGATCAGAGGCGGGTGGTCTACCCCAAAGCTGACCCCGGACAAATCAGTGTTCCTGGAGGCGTTTGAAGCAGGCCATTCTACCTCTTGGGTGTCCCCTCCAGCCGACCCCCTGGTGGACCTAATTACCACCAGGGCGTTGAAGGAGCCGGACACTGGAGCCAGTTACGATACGCCCTGACAGGATCCTCTATCCCCCTGCGGATAGGCCCCATTAGAGCAAGGGTCCCCCGGTAGATGCCATGTTGGAGGCGGCGGCCACTAAGGGGGAACTAGCTCGAGAGCCCCTCGGTCCACCCCCCCAGGCAAGGAGTCCCGATCGCTGGACAGCTTAGGGTAGCGGGTGTTTAGTTCAGCATCCTTCTCGGTTAGGTCTCTGAACTATATGGCATACGTTATTCGACTGCAGCAGGATCTCATTAAGGAATACGCTGCATCGCCCCCGGAGTCCATGTCGGCGGAGGACAAACAGCTGCACTCCACCCGTATGGCCACTCTTAGGTCCATTTCCAATACCTCTATGCGGCCACTATCCCATGCCACGGAGGGAGCCGCTAGAGCCAGTGGAGCAGGCTTCGTCATGAGGCGTCAGGCCTGGCTCCGGCATTGTGATTTCGTGGAACCCTTTAAGGCGTTGTTTGCAAATGCCCCTTTTGATGGTCCTACCCTATTTGGGAAGTCCATTCACGCATCCTTGGTCCAGAGCGAAAAGGACAGGAAGAAGTCTGCCGTCGGAGTCCGCTTCTCTGCTCCCCAGAAGTCCTTCTCCAGGAACCAAAAGGGACAGAAGAAGATGTGGTTCTGGAAGTCGCAACAGTCCCAGTCTGCTCCGGATCCCCAGTCCTTCCGCTGCAGAGGAGGACAGGGAGGACGCCGCCCTAGAGGCAGAGGGGGCCTGAAGAACTTTGGGTCCAGAGAACCCTTCTCTGACCGGCCCACACAGCAGCCCTGAGTGGCTGCCCGACTGCTCCACTCTGGAGGCAGTCTGGGGACGTTTCTCGAGGCATCCGGCAGCTTGGAAGTCCATCACAGCAGACCGCTGTGTGCTTCGCATCATACCCAGAGGTTACCAGATTCCTTTCTCTTACCCCCCTCTCTTCCCCAAGCACCTCCCCGATGTCCCACCCGATCAAAGGGAGGCCGCAGCTGCGGAAATTCAGTAGCTCATAGAAAAAAGAGCCATCCAACACATCCCCCCAGACCAGCTCAGATCGGGTTATTAATCCAGGTTCTTTTTGGTGCCAAAAAAGATGGGGGACTTGAGGCCAGTCCTCCATCTCTCCCTCTTGAACCTATCCATAACCAAAGAGAAGTTCCGGATGGTCACTATTAAATCCATTCTCCCCCTTTTATGGGAGAACGATTGGATGTGCCCTATAGACCTCAAGGATGCGTACTACCACATTCTCATGGACAGACTATCCAGGAGGTTTCTCCCTTTCTGGCTAGGGGCCAGTCATTACCAATTCAGGGCTCTCCCCTCAGCCCCTAGGATGTTCACCAAAGTGTTAGCAGTGATAGCGGCCCACCTGAGGCTCCAGGGAATTCAGGTTTTTCCGTACCTGGACGACTGGCTCCTGACCGCCCCGACAAGGCATCTACTCTGCACAGCCAGGTACTATTTTCTTCACATTGCTCCCTGGCTAGGGATCACAATAAATATGGACAAATCTTCTCTCACCCCGACTCTGGTCATAGATTTTATCGGGGCTAGGTTAAACACAATCAATCTTGTAGCCTTCTTAACCCCAGAACGACTTTGAACCCTGAGGCTTCATGTGCGGGCCATCCTTCTATCTTCAGCTCCTCCTGCGGAATTGGTCCTGAGGGCTCTAGGCTCGATGGCAGCGGCAATCAACTTATTGCCAATGGCATGTCTGAACATGAGGGTCTTGCAATGGACCCTCCAAGTCCAGTGGTCTTTTCGTCACTACCCTCGAGTCATCCCATTCCCCTCAGCAGGGCTTGCAAGAGGGCTCTCATATGGTGGCTACAATCTCTGGACCTCCACACGGGATGCCCCTTCTCTATGGCCCCTCCCCTTGCCACTGTGACCACGGACGCCTCTCGCCTCGGGTGGGGGGGCACTCTTCAGGCAGGACTATCCAAGGCACGTGGAACAACACGGAGACCTCTTTGCATATCAATGTCCTAGAGAGGAGGGCAGTGCTGTTAGCATTGCAAGCACTTCAGGACCTTCTTCCTGTAGGGACGATTGCGATCCAGACTGACAACATGTCGGTTGTCTGGTACATCAACAAACAGGGGGGAACCAGGACTTACCCACTCTGTCGAGAGGCCATGAGAGTGTGGGAATGGGCGATCTCCACCAACCGTTTTCTCATTGCAATGCACATTCCGGGACGGTCCAACATCCTGGCGGACAGACTCAGTCGCACCATCCTTTCCCCTTACGAGTGGTCTCTCAGTCCATAGGTAGCGACTCAGATTTTTGCCAAGTGGGGGCAGCCCTGTTGCGATCTTTTCGCCTCTCCTTCAAACACCAAATACAACAGCTATTTCACTTTAATTCCCCAAGTCGGAGAATCGCCTAGAGATGCTCTGGTGCATGCTTGGCCTCCCGGTCTTCTTTATGCTTATCCACGTCTTCCCCTGATGCTAAAGTTTCTCCAGAAAGCCAGTCTGTTGGGGAGCAGGATCATCCTCATTGCCCCATTCTGGCCTCGTCAAACCTGGTTTCCTTACCTTTGGTCTCAACTGGTGAATCCTCCTTGGATTCTAGATCCCCTCCCGGATCTGATTTCCCACCCTCTGGGTCTCCCAACCCCGAACCTGGTCAGTCTCAAGCTAACAGCTTGGCTGCTCCAGTTCCACTCGTAGCTAGGACTCCCGGCATCTCTTCCCCAGTCAAAGCCATTCTAGTAGCAGCCCACAAGCCTTCTACTAGGAAGATTTACAGTAGCAAATGGAAACGTTTCTCAATTTGGGCGGAACGTCAAAACTTGGATCCCTTCACAGCTCCCTTACCTGCTGTGTTAGACTTCTTATCAGGACTGTTTCAGCAGGGGGCTAGCTTTTCCACCGTCAAGGTTCAACTAGCAGCTATTTCTCACTACCATGTCGGACATGATCTGCATCCTTTGATCACTTCAAAACTGTGCAAGACCTTTCTGAAGGGCACCTTCCTGCTCAGACCTCCAGTAAAGGAAGTGGTACCTCCGTGGGATTTGACATTAGTGCTTCAGGCCTTGATAGCTTCCCCCTTTTGAGCCTGCAGCTTCAGTGGATCTCAAGTATTTGTCTTGGAAGACTGCCTTTCTCGTCGCCATCACTTCGGCTAGAAGAGTTTCTGAAATTCAAGCCCTGTGTGTGAAACCCCCGTATCTAACCTTTCACAAGGATTGAGTTTACCTCAGGACCAGTCCCTCTTTTCTCCCTAAGGTTGCTTCCGAGTCAAATATCAATCAATCCATTAACCTGCCAGTTTTCTTTCCCAATTATAAGAACAAAGGGGAATACAAACTACACCTTTTGGATGTGCATAGACAACTTAGATTTTATATTCATAGGACATCTGGTCATAGGCAATCCGACCAGTTGTTAGTCTCCTTTGCCAAAATGAATTTGGGTAAATCAGTATCTAAAGTCACATTGTCTTGATGGATCTCGCAATGTATTCTTTTGGCTTATGAAAGTTCTGGTAGGCCCGCACCTCAGGGAGTCCGTGCCCACTCTAACCGATCTATGTCCACCTCTGCTGCCTTTAGATCCAGGGTATCCTTGGATGATATTTGTTCGGCTGCCACTTGGGCCTCATCTCATACCTTTATCAACCATTATAAACTGGATATTATCTCCAGAGGGAGAGCATCCTTTGGCTCTGCAGTGCTCCGGAACATCCTTCCATGATGGCCGCCCAAGGTTTAGGTAGCTGGGGACTCTGTCCCATAGGTTGCTACACAAATGAAGTTAGCTACTTCAGATTAAGACGTTATGTAGTCACCATAACGTTCCAACTGAGTAGATAAACTTCATTTGTCAGCAACGTCCCCCCTCCTTCCCCCTGACCTTTGATTGTTCACATTTGTTGTCTTCAGAGATTGTCTTTGATATTGATCTATCTTTAGCAGTTGCTATTTAGGGGCAAACTTGATCTGAGGTCAGTCAGGGTTGGCAGGGGTTTATGGGTAGGGGGAGGAGCTAGGAGCTCAGATCTAAGCTGTTGAAAACTGCCGGCTCTGATCCGAAGTTGGATCCGATACCCATAGGTTGCTGACAAATAAAGTTTATGTACTCAGATGGAATGTTATGGTGAGTACATAACTTCTTATTTCCTTAAATCTTGTAGAATTCCTGGTGGACAAGGACATTTTAGATCTATTAAAACCAAACTTAATTTTCAAAATAATTTCAGTGCTGATGAACAGAACTGAAAAATGAATGCTGATAGCAAATAGTTCAGGATTTAAAGGGAAAATAGTCTGAGAATATTTCAGAACCATTAATTTCATAATAAGACAAGCGTGGAAGTCACCGCTGGGAGAAAATTTTGAGAATTAATCAACAAAATGTAGAATTTAAACTAGATATAATTTGTGTGAAGATACTAGACTATGCACAGCATATTCTAGTCACTGGGTGGAACTCTTGGGTCAGAAGCTGCTGACATGTCTAGGAGGATATTGTAATTTTATTTTTTTAATTCGTAGCACTTTAACTCTGCTATTATTTAGTGACTTTTGGCTTATGAGAAGTTAGGAATGATAAACAGTTCATGGTGTAAAAGGAGTGATTACATAAACAGCAGCAGCAGGTATAGTGACATGATGGATACTGTGCAAAGACATAGCAGTAGTTCACACTTATTACTGTAAAGAGTTTGCTAGAAGAATGGCACATACAGAGTCGGTATGTTAATGGTACGTGCTTATGTAAACCACAGCTTTCATTAGTAGAACAGAGCAGAAAATAAAGCAAGTAACTGTGCTAACAGTGGCAAGTTTTTAGAGCCATCTGAATGGATGAGTAGTATGATTAGTTGTAAAAGACAAGGTTTCCATTTGTACTGAGCCATAAAATCTGAAAAGTGATAAAAGGAGAGCACTGTCCTCTGGTTATACTTGAAACAGTACTCTAATAATGCCAAATATGTTTTTTCAGTGCCGGATGTAAAACTGGGTTTGAAGAGAGATGATCCCACCACTGCCACCAATGTGTGATGTCCCCACACTGGGCCAGTTATCAAGGAGCTTGAATGCTCACCACTGACACTGGAGAAGGACGTGAACTTGGAATACAAATGGATACACTCAGTATTTCCAGATGAAGATCTCTCTGCATCAAGCACAATTTCCCCTAAGAGCACACTGGGAACATACTCAGCCAAGGGTCTGGATTTCTCTGTCCGTCTCCCTTCAGGTCCTCAGTAAGATTCTCCACTGGTAAGCTGTGAGATTTGGCCCTCAGCTGAGTGTTCAAGCCAAGGCCTCCAGCACCCCCTCTGTAAGCCCAGTGTTTGGTGTCTCTGCTCCAAGTAGCTGACGCACAGATTTGATTTTTCACAGACACACACACACACACGCACACGCACACGCACACGCACACGCACACACACACACACACACACACACACACACACACACACACACACACACACACACACACACCTACCTACCTGAAAAAAAGCTGGCATAGATTTACCTGCTGTGCCCCCTTCTGCCCAGAGTGTAAGGTATTTATCACTGCCACCAGACACTCCACAGTCTGCTACTCAAAGACCTTGACAAAGGGTGTCCAATCATGCTGTGTGATATTAATATAAATGGTAGTAGTTGACCTAGACAGCTAGGCCTTCTGGAGTGGCCCACACAGTGTCCCCAAATAAATATAAGCACTCTCAAAGGTTAAGTACTTTCTACAAGGATCAGCCACAATAAAAGTTTTAAATATATTTAATAATGAAAGAGAGCGAAAATACTGACTATATATTCACCGTAAACCACAGAGTTCAAATTACAGGAGATGTTCAAAACAACATTGATGGGCAGGTTGAGACAAATAAATCCCAACTAAGCTTCACTGTATTCCTGACTGAATCTAGGAGAATTACTATTCCCTAATAACTTACTTGGTAGAGCAAGGCACAATGAAATACGAGAGCAGTGTTTCTAGTCAAGTTCCCCAAAATGGAATACTTTCTCCTCGATTATTCCCTGTAAAATATAATATCCAAGATGACTTGTAGAATGACCTCATCTGGTCACCTGACTAGGTTCTCACAGTAACCCCATTTGAAGCTGAGACAGGAATTTAGCATAGGTGGCTAGAATACACATCTTAAATGTTTATGGCAGTGCCTGGGTTTTCCCCTGTTTTTACTGAGCTAATGAACAAAGGCTTCTTCCAGACCTAACATTTCCGGTACTGTTCAGCACTGTGGGGTACCATTTTAATGGTTTAACAGCTCATTTACATTTCACTTATTTTTCTTAAAATAAGCCAGCTAGTTAACCCTTGCTACCCCAGTACTCTCTATTAAAACATATCCATTTAATTTAGTTACAATAATACATGTACATTTCTTTTCATTCCAGCAGGGTGCACTGTTAATGCATTTTAACACAAGCAAATCTCATAAATACAGTTTCAGCATCTGTACAAATTAATTTGATACACAATTGACATATAATTGTTTACAAAATTCCAGCTAGCTGTGCTGGCACAAGTCCTACATCTACTGCCCTACTTCTCCTTGCATGGCCGGCAGTACCTCCTGTCATCATACTGGGATTTTAACAGACAAAGATGAATCGGGGAACAAATTATACACATTTAATAATCTATTTGTAAGGTCCATGTTCTTTAGGTTTCCGTGTGGTATTTTATCAGCACCAGAGTTTTTACAATGAACTGTTACCCAAGTAGTTGAAAGCTTGGAAGGTAATGCAAACATAATTAGTGATATGTTATTGGTGTCTGGTACAAGAACGTCATGACATCCGACAGATATATTTGCTGACTAAATTAAGATGATGATGCAACTTCAAGTTAAATAAGAGCAAATATAACGTGAGTGAGATTTTTAAAAATATATGGGTCATATTCTGGCACAGGTGGGACTAAATCCTGATGCAGGAAAAATCTGAGCATTTCTGCAAGTGACATGCCAGAAGACAAGCTTGTATTACAGATGATTGTAGAAGTAATGCAGTATCTTGCAGATTTGTACCTTTTATGTCTGAGAACAATGGCTCTAAAAGTTGTTGAAGCAAGCTGCAACTTGGAATGTATCAATGGAAAATAAGAGATGTTCATCGTATTGATCACTGCTGCAGTAGCCTTGGCTAGATGAGTTTTATGACGTGCTAAGTATAGAACAGCCAGCCAGCTTCTATAGCTTCAGGGCACCTTCTACTCGCCCATACTATCAAGCAGCTTGAGCTGTGCTGTGACTAAAAGACCTCTTTGGGTGCAAAGCTATTCAGAGCTTTACTGCCACCAGAGAGTACAATCCTTTTGAGGATTTTTAGGATCATTGCTCATCTTGTCCTTTCCTTTGCTGGTAATTTCCCTTTGGGGGAAGAAAAAGCATTTTCTTAATGTTATTGATGTATTACTTTCCTCTTCAGGAAAGATATTTCAAAGCTAGGAGTATTGTGTTTTTAATGGCCTGTCTGAAGACTGTAACTTACTTTTAAAGGGAGGATTCATTTTTTTCTGTCTCCAAGTAGTGTAAACTAACTGAAAACATATTTTCTGTGGAGAATTGTTTATTTTTCCTTTGTGAGGCTGGTACAGCATTTTTGAAGTGCTTTTTCTATCAAAAAGTAACTTTTGTGGACTGATAGTTTGCTGCTTGTCTTCCCCAAGAAAGAGGCACCATTTTCAGCTTTACCTTGGAACAAACTGCCTGTTTCATGGTCTGTTGTCCTTCCACAAAAATAAAGTTAAGCAAACAGCTTTAGCCACTACAGCAGGCTAGCAGTTTTGCCTCAGCTGCAGGTGGTTGACTCTGCTGTGGCCGTTTGTTGCACCTCGGGCTAATCCTCTTTTATCCAAGACCCTCTGGTATAGCATCTACAGGCACTATAGACAAGGGGTAAGCCATGTCCTCTGCAGCTGCTGGAAACCCTCACTGGGCAAGGGAAGAGCCACTGTTGTTCCTGGGAGAGAGAACAGGGAAGAGAATGTGCCCATCTGTAGGGAAGCAGCTACTGCCATTAGTAACACTGTCATCCCCAGTTTTCCTGTCAAAGAAACAGAAAACCAAACCTGCAACTCCTCCTCCTCAGATTTTCTATGGATAGGAGTAGTTTACTGGGTCTGACTCTGGGTTTAATTCAGGCTATTGATTCTTCTTCTTAAATAGTTTCTGCTGAAAGAAAACTGGATTCCTCGTTTTCTGAATAGATTCAAGATTCTGAATCGAAACAGGAAAATGCAAGAATGGATAAAGATTTTTGTTGTTACCTCAGATTTTTGATTCCGACTTCAGACTCCGAGGAGAGCTTGGTGTCCAATTCTCTATGGGTGGTTCTCTTTCTCTGAGACTATTGCTAGAATGTGCCAGTGTTTTCAGTGGGAAAACACTGAGGTTTCTCAGTCCCTCAGAAAATACTCTGAATTGTTACATAAGGATTTTCTAGAACCCGCACCCATTCCGCCAGTTCTGTCTGCTTTTTTCTTGATATTCAGCCAGCTGCCCCCAAAAAGGCAGATAAGTTACATCAAGGTCCTTTGTTTTACAGTTTATCCACTGTTCCCAAACCTGATGTAGCACCTGTAGCTTTAGTTGATACCACTGCTGCTAAGCACTTGGTTGATCCCAATACTGTTTATAATAAAGATGGAAGAATTGTTGATAGGTGTGGGGGAAAGTGTATACTACTTTAATATTTGATTTTAAAAATTTAGAATTGTCGGGCTCATATGTTTAAGGTTGTTATGACAAATTGTGAAAGTATGAGTAATGTTTTATCTACAGTTCCTTCTTGTGAGGAAGAAATCTGCATTAAATGAGTTAGTTTCTTCTACTTCACTGGCCACTATTCATTGTTTGCAATGTGTGTGCAAACTCTGATACTTCTTCCAGGGCTATGGCCACTAGTAATGTTTTAAGGAGGATTGCATGGTTGCATTCTCAAAACCTCCCAGATTATATTAAAAATGGGATTTTAAATTCTCCCTTGGGGAGAGATTTAGTGTTTTGACCCCCCTCTGCTGCAGATGTGATCAAAAAGTGTGAAGAAAGGGGCAAGCTGATCCAGGGAATCTCTAAGATTTTTCATTTATCCTTCTCTAGGCTGTCCAAGGGATTGTCTATTGCCTCATCCAGTTTTGGAAAAAAAGCAAATTAAACTATTTTTACAAAATTTAGGTAAACCGATGTTTTAGAAGAAATGGTAAAGGGTTCCAAAAATAAGTCTTGAAATTCCCAAAATCAAAGACAGTCCAACAAGTCTAAATGGTTATTCAAGAGACATTATGACCCCCTCTCACCCTGTCCCCTTTTTTCTTCCAGAAAATCTGAATCTCAGTTTTTCTTTTTGGCAACAGATTTTCAGACTTGTGTATTCTGGAAATCATTTGTTTTTCAGCACATGTTGTCCCAGTGACTGATGCAACTAGTTCTTGCCAGGTGGGGAAGGAGTTTTATTCAAGGATGCTCCTTGTGCCAAAGAAATAAAATGCTTGGAGACCAGTTCTTTTATCTTTTTTTTTTTTCTAAACCTGTTTGTGATGGTACTCAAGTTCAAAGTTGTCACTTCACAACCTGTTTACTTGATGTTCATCGTGCATACAGCTGCAGTCATAACAGATGGGTTTTCCTGCCGTCAGGCGGGTCCTCGGTCAGCCGAATTCCAAAGTCTACGTCCGGCGTCGGTTGTCGTCGCTTCTTCCCTGACGTCAGTGCGACAGGGGTATAAAAGAACCAGCCGACGCCATTTTCCCCAGTCTTTCTTGCCACGCGGTGCACGAAGCAGAAGCAGTTCGCAAGTGCCGGTCGGCCACCTCCTGAGATTACGAAAAATTTGGAACCGAAGTCTTCTTAAAAGCTAAGTACCCTGTTGGGGAAACTTTTCTTGCCTCAGACCGATGTCAGACAAAGTTAATAATTGTATTTCTTGTGGGAAGCAAATACCGCATAAGGATTTCCATTCCCTCTGTATACCTTGATTAGGCCCAGACCACAACGTCTCGGTCTGTCGCTTTTCTGCTACATTCAACAAACGCACTATTAACCATCGGGCGAAGTTCGCCCAGCATTATTTTGGGAAAGCATTTAACTATACTATGTCATCGGATACTCCGACCCCGATTTTGTCTAAAAAACGCAAAGACAAGGACCGACACTCTAGGTCCGCGGCCTCTACCGACACCACGCCTAAGCCGACTACACGTGGTCCGGTTCTCAGCGAGGCACCTACGCAGCCCCTGATTACTGACGACACATCTTTGGCGGTGTCTCCTGTCCCCGAGGTCGCAGGCTCCTCGGCCCACACCCTGACTACAGATACCGAAGCCACGCTTGGCGTTGAAACACAGAATGTGGACAGGTCCACCTCCACTCAAGGTGTCTTCAGACCTTCCTCTTCTTTCTCCATCAAGGCTTTCACCAAGTCCAAAGCTACCATGGACCGTAAGAGACCAGCTACACAGGGCCCATCTCCAGACCCCATGCCTAAGAAACAGATGCTTAAAATGGCTGAGGATTTAATTACTCTAATCAGAGGTTCTCAGCCACCTCCGGACAAAAGACCCAGAGTGGAGGAAGATTCCCCCTCCTCTGATCAGGGCTCCATTATTTCAGAGCACTCTGATTATCAGGAACAGTCTTACTCCCCTTTTGAAGACTCTTGATGCAGAGGAATCTATCCCTTCTGTATCCCCCCGTGAGGATTACTCATTTGGTGAAACTCTGCATACTTTAAGGGAACACTTCCACTGGGAAGGCCAGGATTATTCAGATTCCAAGAAAAGGCTCAGGGAATTTCTTTTGTTACCCCAGCACAGGCCTCTGGCTATACCTTCTGTCCTGGACATCCTAGATTGTTTACTCGGAGGCCTGCCTTAACCCGGATTCTCTTCCTCCAGCTCCAGTTAAGCCTGACAGGTACTACAGGGTTCCTGACTCACACCAATTTCTATACAAAAGCCATGCGGCTGACCTAGAAACCATCTCACAGGGGCCCAAGGGAGTTAAGGCCTCCATTGCCAAAAACCCATTGCCTTCCGAGAGAGATTCCAGATCCTTAGAAAGGTGGGGAAAAAAGGTATATACCTTGGCTACCTTATCCAGAAGGGCTTTAAACTGTCAGTTTCATATGCTAAAATACCAACAGTTTCTGTTATCTCAATTGAAAAGTAAAATGTCACAACCTGAACAACCAGACATGGAGTTGTAGGATTTGATGCATAGTGCAGAACAAGTGGGTAAACATACCTTACAATGTGGTTTTGATGCTCTAGAGGCCTCATGTAGAGCTGCTGTTACAGGCTCAGTCATACGTAGGCATGCCTGGCTCAAGGAACAAGCCTTGCCTGATCATGTCAAAGCTAAATTACTAGACGCCCCTCTTCAAAAGGATGTACTATTTGGGGCAAATGCTGAGGAAGTATTACGGAAAATGGAGGAAAAGGCTAAATCAATGCAAACTGTGAAAGAATTTCTGCAGGTCCAACCCCCACGTTTTAGTAGAAATTGGCCTTCCAAAAACTGGTCCTTTCCTGCCGCAGACAGACCCCAAAGAGGCAGATACAGGCACCCGAGGGGCAGAGGACAAACACAAGGCTCGTACAGAGGCAGACAATGGCAAGCTCCTACACAGAGGTGGTGAGGACAACTCGCAATCTTTCAGAAAGCAAAACCAATGACTTCCCCTTTGCATGCCAACCAGGTCTCAAATGGCAGCCCCCTTAGGAGGAAAGCTGGCGCTATTCTCAAAAAAATTGGCATATTGTCACAAAGGACAAATGGATCCTGGACATTATAAACAGAGGCTACAAATTCCATTTTCATACCCTTCCAAAAATGAAAGGAATGCCAAACCTGCCACACAATCAAAGGACAGAGGCACAAAATCTAATTTCTGGTCTTATAAACATGAAAGCTATTCAAGAGGTACCTACACACGAACAAGGTCAAGGTTTTTATTCCAGGCTATTTCTGGTGCCAAGGAAGGGAAAAGATTGGAGACAGATTTTGGATCTTTCCATCCTAAACACATTCCTTATCGTACCAAAATTCAAGATGCTCACTCTACAGCAACTTCTTCCCATGCTGGGCAAGGAGTATTGGCTGGTAACATTGTACCTCAAGGAGGCATACCTGCATGTCCCAATCAGACAAAATTGCAGAAGATACCTCTGATTTCTTGCAGGTTCAACCCATTATCAATTCTCTGCATTGCCCTTTGGTTTATCTACTGCGCCCAGAGTATTCGCGAAATGCCTGGCATCAGTAATTGCCTACTGCAGACTTCAAGGGATTCAAATATACCCTTATCTGGACGACTGCCTGATCCAAGCGGACAGCAAGCACATTCTTCCAAAACATCTGGCTTATGTAATAATATTATTAAACTCTCTAGGATACACAGTCAGCAAAGAGAAATCAAGACTAATACCCTCTCTGAAGATAATTTTCCTGGGTGCCAATTTGGACACAAACACCCAGATGGCCTACCTCATGCCAGAGAAGCAGGGGCAACTAATTCAATACTTCAGAACACTGGCAAATTGCACCAGGCTGACCAAGGAAAATCCTGCAGGCTCTGGGATTCATGGCATCTTGCATCTTACTAATCCCATGTGCAAAGCTGCATATGAGAAAACTACAATGGTACCTAAAAAAACATATGGTCTCAACACAGCTGCAGTTTGGAAACAATAATACCATTAATTCCATGTCTGCAAAAGGAATTTCTGTGGTGGGCTCAAGCATGCCAAACAAACACAGGCCTTCCATTCAGCAAGTCTCAAGCAAATCAAGTCATCACAACAGACGCCTCGGACTACGCCTGGGGGGCGCACATGACAGACCGGTGCATTCATGGCAAATGGACCCAAAAAGAAAAGCACCTTCACATCAATCAAAAAGAAATGCTAGCAGTGATAAATGCTATTATAGCTTTCAAGGACCTTCTACAACCAGGTCAGCTATTGATAAGAACAGACAACACCACAGTTACGTGGTACATAAACAGGCAGGGAGGAACACATTCTTATCCCCTATGCAGACTGGCCATGTCACTTTGGAACATGGCCATGGACTTACAAATGGAACTACAAGCACAGTACTTGCCAGGCAAGGAAAACACGCTGGCAGACAACCTAAGCAGGAATATGACAGATCCACACGAATGGAAGTTGCATCCAAAAGTTTTTACAGAAATAATCCAAGAATGGGGAAGGCCAGACATAGATCTCTTTGCCTCTCACAAAAATCATGAATTGACAAAATTCTGCTCAAGGATCTTCCATCCAAAGTACTAAAAACAACAAAAGAAAAAGAAGGCAACAGCCTAAAAAACAACGCCAGTTCACAAATGAATTTAATCCAGCTTAGCGCCTCGGCATAATAGCCTTCAATGAACACAAGTTACAAACACACACCCACTCCAATATATATCACAATTAATTAAGTAATTACATAAATTAATCAATCAAGAAACAATATATCATTTAAAGAGAGAACTTCCAATATAAAAAAGAACTAACAATACTAGTTATACAAAAATTATAATAAACTTTTCCAGTTTACTTCTAAGTTTAAACCATTAGGTGACAAGGTATTATATTTCAAAATATAAATAGTTTCTTTAAATAACAGAATGTTTTTAATTAATCTGTCATCACCTTTCTTAATAAAAATATTTTCTAAAATACAACATTCAAACAATTCAACATTACTATTGTGACATTCCATAAAATGTAAAGCAATGGGGCTAGTTAATACTCTTTTTTTTTAATATCTCTAATATGTTCTTGCATTCTAGTTTTAAATTTTCTTTTTGTCTCACCAATATAATATAATTTACAAGGGCATCTAACACAATAAATAACCCCTACAGAATTACATGAAAAGTTATTAGGTCTAAATGAAATTCCATTAATATTGTCAAAATATGGTTTTACATATTTACATATATTGCACTGGCCGCAAACATTAGTACCTACTATAGAAAAATTATTATTATATACCTTATCTAAAGGAGAAATATAATAATTAATCAACTTATCAGATAAATTTTGACCTCTTTTAAAAGAAATTTTAGGAATAATTGGAAAGATCTTACAAAGATTTTTTATCTGAAATCAGAAATTTCCAAAAGTATTTAATAATATCCCAGATTTTGTCACTATGTATATTGTAAACAGTGACAAAATAAATATCTAATATTTCCTGAGTAGAAATCATTGAACCGATATTATTCCCACTAGCAGAGCTAACCTTTTTCATAAAAGGTAAAAAAACACTTTCTTCTCTATTATTACTAATCAACAATTTATTACCCTTTCTAAAATTTATTTTATCCATTAATTTATTGATACAAAGATCTAATACATCAATACTATATCCTCTTTTCAAGAACTAATATATCAATACTATATCCTCTTTTCAAGAACATAATAATACTGTCATAAATGTTCTTTTCCAAATCTAATTCATTATTGCATAGTCTAGATAATCTGATAATTTCTCCATAAGGAATAGCAGATAATGTATGTGGGGGATGACAACTAGTTCCATAAAGAAACTGATAACCATCCGTAAACTTACGGTATACTGTGTGGACCTGATCACCTACCACTCCAGTTAACATAATATCTAAATAATGGATTTCACTGCCAAACTGTAAACCATCAAAATGTAAGTTGTATCTGTTATTATTAAGATCTGAAAAAAACTCATAAATATATTCTCTACCACCTCTACAAAGAAAAATCAAATCATCTATGTAGCGGTAGTAACACAAAACATAATTTTTATAAAATTTATTAGTATATACATACTCTAGCTCAAATTTACCCATAAAAAGGTTTGCATACATGGGGGCAAAAGATGCCCCCATATCGGTACCTTTTAATTGATGGTAGATAACTTGATTAAAACTAAAAAAATTATTAGAAAGGCAGAAAGAAGTAAGGTCCATTATAAAGTGGGTGATGGGATTATCCCCCAAAAAATATAATAATGCTTGCAAACCATCAAAATGATTAATGTTAGTGTAGAGACTGACAACATCTACACTAACCCAAAACATATCATCTGTCCAAGTAATGTGACTTAATTTATCAATAAAGTCAAAAGAATCTCTAATATAGGATTCTAATTTTTGTACATAAGATAACAGATAATTATGAACAACTATACCCATATTCCGACAAAAATAGTTACTGGCCGAGACAATAGGACGTCCAGGTGGGTTATTCATATTTTTATGAAGTTTGGGGAGACAGTAAAAAGTAGCTAAATTACAGCTCTCCAAACAGAATTTTTTATCAAGGTCATCCTTAGAAATATATCCCAATCTTACACCCTTATCTAATAAAGTAGTACATTCTTTCATGGCAACAATATAATTATCATAATCACTAATTTCATAAGTAAATGGGTCACATAAATGTTCCATACACATGTCTAAATATTGCTTATTGTTCAATATTACAATTTTATTACCCTTATCAGATTTTTTAATGACAATATCCTGTCTACTAGAAAGATTTTTCATAGCCTTCCATTCATTTTTGGTCATATTAAATAACTTTAGATCATTCCTACATAGATTAAACATTTCTTGTACAGAGAAATGTATCATTTCAGAAAAATGAATAATGTTAGAATTATTATATGGAGGAATAAATCTACTATGAAAATTAATACCCTCCGTATTAAGTGTAGAATAAGCTTGTGAATATAAAGAAGGAAAAGACTCATCAGAAAAACAAGAGTAATAGCTATCTATACTAGTATCATCATCACTATCACTATATAGCATATTAGAACCAGGCTCATCATATATAGACATTTTTTTATCATTTGAAAAAAAATTTCTCAAATGAAGCTTTCTAACAAATTTAAAAATCTCTTGTTTCAATATATGATGCCTAGGAAAGACAGTAGGAACAAATTTAAGGCCCAACTGAAGTACAGATAATTCTTCATTAGAAATATTGCAGCCAGAAATGTTAACTACATTATTATCATTTAATAAGACAGAATTCAAAAAATCAAGTCCATCTACCCCTCTTAAATGTTTGTCTAGTTTGTCCTTCACCCGGAGAAGAACCCGTAGCAAAGTCTTTCTTTTTATATCCTCGTCTGGAATTGCTGCCATCACTCCGAAAGCGTTGCTGATGCCCTAAGGAATCATTAGCAGCTGGAAGGGGTGGAAAATCAGTGTCTGAATCAGTAGTCAAACCATAGCCTTCTGAAGAAGCAAATGACACAGAAAGCTGTTTTTTATTGTTATTTCTAACATTTGCTTGTTTCTTAAAAGGGCGAAAGGCTTGTTTTCGTTTCCATAAGAACGCTCGCCCATTGTCATAATCTTTAATGTCTCTCTTGATTTTTATTGATTTGTACTGTATCTGTTCTGTCTCATACTTAGGTAGATTGTCATTGCAAAAATATCATTGACCTTAGCCACACCAATGTCAGTCAGCAGTCTAGAATGCATAACATGTAATTGTTCTTGTAATTTCAGCAAAAGAAGTTGTTCCCTATCAACAAGTATTTTAACCCACTCCATTGCACAATTATGAGCCGCCGAAAGCCAGCGGTCTTTAAATATCAAATCATTACTATCTGCATTATCAAAAGGTGTCGCTGGGCTTTTAAAAGCCCGTAAACCTCGTGGAGAAATGTCAAGGTCCACATACCTTTGAAGCCCTAGTAAGTTGAAATGACACCGTGTTTCCCGGAAAAGCATTTTTTCAAATTCTTTGATATTATCTTGAATTTCCTGTGGAAACGTAGGATTAATAACACGGCCTCCTAAAGAACCGAAGGGGTTCATAAATTTCTGCTGTCTTTCTTGAAAAAGTTTGGTAATATATTCTGAGGAGACGTTACCATTAGGTGCTGCATTCACTGCAGGGTCTGCTCGATGAGAATTAGTAGCGGAGCCGGCACCACGTAACCTGCTGTCTAAATGAGGATCCATGGTTACAGAAGAACCCGGCACATCCTTAGGAGCATTCGCTCTCGCCATACCCTCAATAGTCGGCAGCATCGCAGGAAGCCCACCTGTAACATCCTTCACAACCTTCGGTCTAACCGATACATCAGGAGCCACTGTCATCACGGGAAACGAATAATTAACCCCTCCAGTATGACCATTAGCAATGGAAGGGGATGCGGCATTAATAGCGTTGGTACTTCTTCCATTATCACCATCCGGATTAACTGTAAACCCATTAACTGACGGAGAGAAATTCACAACAGACACCTCGGACTACGCCTGGGGGGCGCACATGACAGACCGGTGCATTCATGGCAAATGGACCCAAAAAGAAAAGCACCTTCACATCAATCAAAAAGAAATGCTAGCAGTGATAAATGCTATTATAGCTTTCAAGGACCTTCTACAACCAGGTCAGCTATTGATAAGAACAGACAACACCACAGTTACGTGGTACATAAACAGGCAGGGAGGAACACATTCTTATCCCCTATGCAGACTGGCCATGTCACTTTGGAACATGGCCATGGACTTACAAATGGAACTACAAGCACAGTACTTGCCAGGCAAGGAAAACACGCTGGCAGACAACCTAAGCAGGAATATGACAGATCCACACGAATGGAAGTTGCATCCAAAAGTTTTTACAGAAATAATCCAAGAATGGGGAAGGCCAGACATAGATCTCTTTGCCTCTCACAAAAATCATGAATTGACAAAATTCTGCTCAAGGATCTTCCATCCAAAGGCCTGGAGAGTGGACGCTCTCTTTCAGTTGGACATCAATGACAGTTTATGCCTTCCCACCTCTTCCTCTGCTGCCCAGCTGCCCAAAGTCCTATTAAAGACCAGAGCAGACAGACCAAAGATGATCCTCATCGCTCTGGACTGGCCAAGGCAACACTGGTACCCACTCCTGAGGAGCTTGACGCATTCCCCACCATGGACCCTGCCTCTAATGCCTCTTCTTCTGACTCAGCACAGCTTCAAAACTCTTCACAGTCAGCTGAAAACACTCAATCTAGCCGCATGGAAGATTCTTTGGCATCAGAGCAGGCTCTGCTCTTCAAGGAGGTGCAGGATGTCATTTTGGAGGCCAGAAGGCCATCAACTAGAAAAGCTTACTCTGCAAAATGGAAACGTTTTTGTGTTTGGAATGAGAAAAAGGGCCAGTGCCCTGGAAAACTGAATTTACCTCAAATACTACAATATTTGGCTGAACTGCTAAGCCAGTGGACTTTCGTTCCAATCCATCAAAATCCATGCCTCAGCCATTTCTGCAGAATACAACACTGATCCACCTTCATTCTCTCACCCTCTATTAAGACAGTTCCTCAGAGGGGCTAAGAATTTAAGGCCTCCAAGAAAACAACCAGTATCTGCTTGGGATCTTAATTTCATTCTGGAAAAACTGACTTTGCCTCCTTTTGAGCCAGCTGCCTCATCAGATTTACAATATTTGTCCTGGAAAACAGCTTTCCTTCTGGCTATCACTTCAGCTCATAGAGTTTCAGAACTACAGGCTCTTATGGCTGTCCAGCCTTTTATCATCTTCCATCAGGACAAAGTTTCATTACGTACCAACCCGTCCTTTATGCCTAAAGTGGTATCCAGGGTAGCTTTAAATCAGGCCATACATTTACCTACTTTTTATCCTAATCCTCAAAACAAAGGGGAGAGATTACTGCATTCCTTGGACATCCACAGACAACTGCGTTATTATCTGGACAGAACAAAACCTTTCAGAAAATCAGAACAGCTTTTTGTGGCCTATGTAGGAGCTCAAGGAAAGTCAATATCCAAACAGACACTCTCAAAATGGATAGCCCACTGCATACGCTTTTGCTATTCCTTTCATGGCAAAACTGTACCTACAGGCATTAGAACTCATTCTACCAGGGCCACAGCCACCTCTGCAGCCTTCCTCAGAGGAGTTCCTACCAAGGATATTTTAGAAGCAGCCACTTGGAGTTCTGTACATACCTTCTCCAAGCACTACAACCTACCATTATACTCCAAATCTAGAGCAGGCTTTGCCACTGCAGTCTTGCAGGGCATTTTGGCTCCTCCTAGCTCCACCTAGTGCCTACCACCCTTTTCTTAGCTTTGGGACTCTACCCATCTGTTATGACTGCAGCTGTATGCACGATGAACATAGTACCATTTTGTACCTACCATAAATGTAGATGTTCGAGTGCTAATACAGCTGCAGTCCAGGTTTCCCTCCCTCCTTCCCCTCTAGGGGTCTTCTTTTATGGTGTATTTGCTTGCAACTACTGGTCTTTGATTATATTGTATTGCATTATTACATAATTTTATGTATTGCCTTCCTTCTGGGGGCACCTGACATCTGGGGCAAGAAAAACTGAAGAAAATGGCGTCGGCTGGTTCTTTTATACCCCTGTTGCACTGACGTCAGGGAAGAAGCGACGACAACCGATGCCGGACCTAGACTTTGGAATTCTGCCGACCGAGGACCCGCCTGATGGCAGGAAAACCCATCTGTTATGACTGCAGCTGTATTAGCACTCTAACATCTACATTTATGGTAGGTACAAAACTGTACTTTCTTCCTCTTTCAAGTTTCTTGTAACACTAGACTTAAAGATGCTTTTAATCACATCCCTGTTCATCCACACTAACAACATTTCTTAAGGTTTTGTATGTCTAGATCACATTATTGGTTCTCTGCCTTAACCTTTGTACTATCATTTGCACCGAGTGTTTACAAAGTGTCTAGCTCCAGTTACAGCTCATTGCAGGGTTCATGGTACCCACTTTTTCCTATATGTAGACCACTTACTTGTCTTTGCAGAGACCTTTTCGAAGTGTCAGGAATTTCTCGAGAGAGATGCACAATCTGGGATTCCAAGAGAACATTCACAATTTTTCATGAATTACTCGCACAGGATTGTGTTCCTGAGATGTCAACTAGACACCTCGGTTCAGATTTTTTTCCTTCCACAGGAAATGTTCAGTCTTTATGTAGATTTATTTCTAAGGTTTTTCAGTCAGACTTCAGTCACTGAGAGGGAATATTTAAGGATTTTGAGTGTAATGGCATCTGTGATTCTCACGATACCCCTTGGCAAGACTCCACACGAGAAAGATACAATGGTATTTGAATTCTTTGTTCCAGCATCAGCACCCTTCAAGCCTCATTGCTGAGGTTTGGCAGGAAATGTATCTTTTTGTGGAGACGACCGGTAACCTTGAATCTGGGTCTCCCCATTCTTCCTCCCTCCCTGTTCCAAAACAGTCACCACAGATGCCTCAGTCTTTGCTTGGGGAGCAGTTGTAGGAGGGATAAAAGTGCAGGGGGTGTGGGACACCAAGAACAGATGCAAGCACGCAAGTATCAAGGAGATGCTTGCCCTGATCATAGTTTCATATATTAGGCCAACAGCCACCAGAGTCTTTACAAGCCTAGCCATGCAGCCCAACCCAGATGTTCTTCGTCTTCCCTTGCTGCAGTCCTGACTATTGGGTATAGTCCGCGTCCCAGTCGGCCCGAATACCAGAGTATAAGGCTGACGTCGGTCATGGCGCCTTAGACTGACGTCAGTACGTCAGGGTACTAATGCGCATGACCGACGTCATTTCCTCAGTCTTTTTTGCCGCATGGTCCGATGCAGAAGCAATTTTGCGAGTGCAGGTTGGCGTTCTGAGATTTTCCGAAACCGGAGTTTCAGACCGAAACAGAGTTGGCTAAGTAAGCCTGGTCGTGAACATTTTGGTTTTTTCTTGCCTCAGTATTTAACCGGATGTCAGAAAAAGTGAATAACTGTATTTCTTGTGGGAAGCAGATACCGCATAGGGATTATCATACATTGTGTATACCTTGTTTAGGGCCTGAGCACGACGTTGTTGGTTGCCGCTCTTGTGCTAGATTTAACAAGCGCACTATTAAGAGGAGGCTTGATTGTGCTAGGTTAGTGTTTGGGAAGCGTTGCAATTATAACATGCGGCCGCATGCTCCGACGCCCGCTTCATCCAAGAAGCGCAAGGACAAAACAGTGAAGCCTAGGGGTGAGGAACCGGCAGTCCCGGACGCCGGTTCTTTAGAAGGCTCAGGGGAGCCAGAGGTTTTGCCAGGAGTCTCTATGGCGTCTCAGGCAGATACTTTACTGTTACAGGATGTGCCCTCTCAGGAGGTAGGCCAGGCTGAGGGGCTTCTCAGGTAACTGTTCTTCCCTCTCTTCCCAAGGTAGTTAGGGCCTCTCCTTCTGTTGCCAAAGCTTCTTTTAGAGGTAGGCCAAGTTCAGCTTCTGTGGGGGCTTCTCCTAGCATTTCGGCTCTGTGCCTAAGAAACATATGCTTAAAATGGCAGAAGATTTGATTACTCTGATGAGAGGTTCTATGCGCCCGCCTGATAAGAGGCCTAGGGTGGAACAGGAGTTTGATAGTTTTGAACAGTGTTCACAGGCTTCAGAGTCTTCTGTGGAAGACTTGCAAGAGTTTCCTACTTATTCTGATTCTGATGTGGATGATTCCACTCCTACAGCTTCTCCTCCTGAGGATTTTTCATTTTCAGAGACTCTTCACCAAGTGTTGGACAGACCACTTTAAATGGGAAGGCCAGGATTACTCTGATTCCAGGAAAAGGCTTAGGGAATTCTTGTTTTTACCCCAACATAGGCCCTTGGCTATTCCTCCTGTGTTGAATGTGGTGGAGGATGTTTTTGCAGAGGCTTCCCTGAACCCTGATTCCTTGCCTCCTGCTCCTGTTAAGCCTGATAGGTATTATAGGGTGCCCGAAGCTCATAAGTATTTGTTTAAGAGTCCTAGGGCGGACCCAGAAACTGTTTCTCAGGGGCCTAAAGGTGTTAAAGCTTCTGTGGTTAAAAATCCTGTACCCTCTGATAGAGGCAAGGGCTTTGGATAGGTGGGGTAAGAAAGTATATACTTCTTCCACTCTAGCCATGAGGGCATTGAATTGTCAGTTTCATATGCTGAAATATCAGAATTATCTCCTTTCCCAATTGAAATCTAAGGTGGATGCTTTGGCGGAAGGTATTGAGTGTAAAGAATTGCTGGATTTGGTTCATGTGTCTGAACAAGTGGGTAAGCATTCTTTGCAGTGTGGTTTTGATGCGGTTCAGGCCTCCTCGAGGGTGGCTGCTACTAGTTCTGTTCTTCGCAGACATGCCTGGTTGAAGGATCAGAATTTAGCTGAGCATGTTAAGACCAGGATTTTGGATGCTCCTTTACAGTCTGATGTGTTGTTTGGACCGCCTGTGGAAACAGTTTTAAAGAAAATGGAGGACAAAGCTAAGTCTATGCAGACTGTTAAAGATTTTTTGCAGGTGCAGCCTCCGAAGTTTAGTAGAAATTGGCCTGCTAAGGGGTGGACATATCCTGCTTATGGTTCCCAGTCTAGGGGTAGGTCTAGACGTGGTAGGGGCAGGGCTCCAGGTTCTTTAGGCCTAGATCAGACAGTTCACCTGCTCAGACTTCTGGTGAGGGCAGGGGTCAGTCCTTTCGTAAGCAGAACCAATGACCTGCCTTTTCAGCTGCCAGTGGATTCTCGCCTGGCAGCTCCTTTGGGAGGAAGATTGTCTCTTTTCAAAGAAAATTGGGATTTAATCACTCAAGACAGATGGGTGCTGGATATCATTCATCACGGTTACAGATTTTATTTCCACACAATGCCCCTTTCAAAGGCATGCCAGATGTTCCTCCTCCACAAAGAAAAGAGGCTCACAAGCAAGTTTCTCAGTTACTCCAGATAGGGGCCATTCAGCCAGTCCCTGTATCAGAAAGGGGTTTCGATTTTATTCTCGCCTGTTCCTAGTACCAAAGAAGGGGAACACGTGGAGACCAATTTTGGATTTATCTATCCTCAACACTTATCTGGACATTCCCAAGTTCAAGATGTTGACGTTACAGCAACTGTTACCTCTGCTGGGCAAGGATCACTGGATGGTAACTTTGGATCTCAAGGAAGCTTACCTTCATGTGCCTATAAGGCTAAGTTGCAGAAAGTATCTGCGGTTTCGAACTGGAGATTTTCATTATCAGTTCTCTGCATTGCCCTTTGGCTTATCTACTGCCCAGAGTATTCACAAAGGTTCTGGCTCCAGTGATAGCTTACTTCAGGCTTCAAGGCATTCAAATCTATCCTTACTTGGACGACTGCCTGATTCTGGCTCAAGAAAAGGAAGACCTTCTACAGCATCTGGAATATGTCATAGCAGTGCTAAGATGCCTAGGGTATTCTGTGAACGAAATAAAGTCCAGTCTAGTACCCTCTCAAGACATGTGCTTTCTGGGTGTGAGACTGAATACAGCAGCCCAGATGGCCTTTTTAACCCCGGACAAACAAAAGAGTCTGTCACTTTACTTCCATCAACTATCTCATCAGTCCGTGCTGACTGCAAGGACAGTCCTTCAAGCATTAGGGTTCATGGCATCTTGTATTCTGGTGCTTCCCAATGCCAAACTGCATATGAGGAAGCTGCAATGGTATCTCCAAAATGTATGGACACAGCACTGCCAAGATTTCGACACTGTCATTCACATAATACCTTGCCTTCAAAAGGAATTCTTGTGGTGGGCTCAGGAATCTCACCTAAACAAGGGACTCTCTGTGACCCGCCAGAGGCGAGTCAGATTTTAACGACAGATGCCTCGGACACTGCTTGGGGAGCTCATCTAAATGGAAAGTGGATACAAGACAAGTGGCCTGCCAGACTACAGCATCTACACATCAACATGAAGGAGATGTTAGCAGTCCAGTTTGCATTGATGGCTTTCAAGGAGTTACTTCTTCCAGGGCAGGTGTTGATTCTAACAGACAACACAACTGTCATGTGGTACATCAACAAGCAAGGGGGAACACATTCTTATCCTCTATGCAGGCAAGCAATGATTTTATGGGGGACTGCGTTGAGCCTGCAACTAACTCTTCAGGCAAGGTTTCTGCCAGGAGCACAGAACTCCCTAGCAGATGTATTAAGCAGACAAATCATGGATCCCCACGAGTGGAAACTGGATCTTCATGTATTTCAGAAATTGACAGTGTCATGGGGAACTCCAGACATAGATCTGTTCGCTTCTCCACTAAACCACCAGCTGCCAAAGTATTGCACAAAGGGGTTTCATCACACGGCTTGGAAAGTGGATGCTCTGTCTTTCAGTTGGAAAAACCTTCATGTCTATGCCTTTCCACCTCTGCCTCTTCTTCCAAAGGTATTATTAAAGGTCAGACAAGACAGGCCAAGGATGATTTTGATAGCTCCAGATTGGCCTCGGCAACACTGGTACCCACTTCTACGGAGTCTTGTAAAGAAGCCTCCATGGCCTTTACCTCTGATTCCTCATCTGTTATCTCAGAAGGACGGTCATCTGCTCAATGTCAAGCTTCAATCTCTTCATCTCACAGCTTGGCATATCCTGTGTTGAACCACAGCAGGTCTCTGCTTCCTCAAAAAGTTTTAAATGTGATTATGGAAGCTAGGAGGCCTAGTACTAGGAGAGTGTACGCAGACAAATGGAAGAGATTTTTATTTTGGAGTACAGCAAAGAATTTGGAGATTTCAGAGCCTAATTTGAGTGTGGCTCTTCAATATCTTACTGAATTATTGGACAAAGGTTTGTCCTTCTCTTCCATAAAGATTCATGCTGCAGCAATTTCAGCTCACTATGATTGTGACCCACCTTTGTTTTCGCATCCTTTGTTCAAGCAGTTTCTTAGAGGGGCAAAGAATATAAGACCCCACGAGAGCTCCTACTCCTGCTTGGGATCTCAATTTTGTGTTGGAAAAACTTACTCTACAACCTTTTGAGCCTGCAGCTACTGCTGAATTGAAATATTTGTCATGGAAGACTGCTTTTCTGTTGGCTATTACTTCTGCAAGAAGGGTGTCTGAGTTGCAGGCCCTTATGGCAGTAGAGCCCTTTTGATTTTCCATAAGGACAGGGTATCATTACGCACTAATCCTTCCTTTATGCCTAAGGTGGTTTCTAGTGTGGCTTTAAACCAAACTATTCATTTGCCTACTTTTTGCAGATCCTCAAAATAAAGGGGAAAAGATTTTGCACACTTTAGATGTACACAGGCAATTGCTATTATTTGAGCAGGACTAAGACTTTTAGGCAGTCTCAGCAGTTACTTGTTTCTTTTGCTTTGAGTTCACAGGGCAAGCCTGTGTCAAAACAAACTATTTCTAGGTGGATTGGCTTTTGCATTGCATTTTGTTATTCCCATCATGGCAAAGAGGTTCCAGCTGGGATTAGGCCTCATTCCACTAGGGCTACTGCCACTTCAACGGCATTTCTAAGGGGTGGCAACTAAGGATATTCTGGAAGCAGCTACTTGGAGTTCAGTGCATACTTTCTCTAGGCATTATCACCTGCCTATATACTCTAAGACTAGGGCTGGTTTTGCCACAGCTGTTTTACAAGGCATGTTGTCAGCTCCTGCTACTTTATAATTTGCCAGCCTCCTTACCTCTGCTTTGGGATTCTACCCAATAGTCAGGACTGCAGCAAGGGAAGGCGAAGAACATAGTACAGTTTTGTACCTACCATAAATGTAGATGTTCGAGGATTCCCTTGCTGCAGTCCAATTTACCCTCCTCCTTCCCTCTGTGTTTCAGGGTGGTTGTGTAGGTGAGTTTTCATGCTTATATTTTTGTATATATTGTTGTATATATTGTACATGTTTTTGGTGCAGGTTGTTTTGGGACTTGTCTTTTGGGTCTTCTGACATCTGGGGCAAGAAAAGACTGAGGAAATGACGTCGGTCATGCGCATTAGTACCCTGACGTACTGACGTCAGTCTAAGGCGCCATGACCGACGTCAGCCTTATACTCTGGTATTCGGGCCGACTGGGACGCGGACTATACCCAATAGTCAGGACTGCAGCAAGGGAATCCTCGAACATCTACATTTATGGTAGGTACAAAACTGTACTTTTTGTCCTGTGTTCCTTAGACGCTTATACGGTGGGCTATGTTAGTTAAGAAGTAGCGAACGGTTATGTGGGTGACAGATTGGTAGTTGAGGATTAATTTACTTACTGTCAACCTCTGTCCATCAGAAACATGGAGACTAGACTGGGGGTGAATTTGTAATTTCCCATCCAATGATCAAGGTTCCTTTTGAATAGGGTGAGGGCTGAACTCTGCTCCATGTGGATGGGGAGCTTCTTCCACAGTGCAGGGATCCTTTGAGATGCATATTGCTCCCTCCAGCAGGTACTGTTTATGTTGCAGACAAAGTTCAGATCCTTGGATCTAGTGTTTTCTGGTGCAGTTTGCATTGCGCACTTGCAAGAGATTCATCAGAGCTGCATATGAGGATGACTTGTACGCTGGGCATAGACTGCCTCTCCGTAATTTGTAGAAGACCGAGTAGGTGATCTATGTAGGATAGAGTATTCATACACTGGATTCTCCTGCAAAGGAACATTATAGGGCGTTAACTTTTGCAAGTGCCTGGTTAGGTACATGCCAAAGGGGGCAATGTACTCCATGATGGACTGCCGAAGGCTGAGTAGAGCAGTATTACTTGGACCTGGATACCATAACATAACATAACCATAACATTGAGATGGGTGACATAGAATGCCTTTCTTAATATTTTGGCTGTGTGTTGGTCGAATGCCTGCTGTCTAGATAAGTTTCCAGATCACAAACTATTGGCTCAGCTCTTGGAGGTGTTTTATTGCTGAAGTAGTTAGCTTGGGCTGACTGTTTTCCAAAGGGCACTACAATGCATTTATTTGTGTTGAGTTTTAATTTGTGGCTTTCACACCAGTCACTTGTTTGTATTAGACCCTCCTGTAGGATGTTGGTGTCGGGGGGGGGGGGGGGATCTGTGATGGCTCCCAGTTTACAGTCATCTGTGAACTTGGTGCGACAGAGGTCTTTGACATTAGCTTTAACCTCCGAGAAGTAGATGCCAAACAGGAGCAGGACCAACCCAGAGCCTTGGGGTACTCTACTGGTGACCAGTCTCTTGGGATAAGTAGAACACCTTGGCCAGGTCAGAGTACCCAGTATGCACCATTTTCCCCTCACCCATAGTCATGGTGACCCTTTTGTCTATAGTCTATAAATTTAAGTAGGCAAGACCTTCCCATGTCCTTGTTCATCATTTCCATGATAATTCGTTCCATTGTTTTGCATTTTAGACTTATCAGATTGATAGTTCTGTAGTTCCCGGTGTCAGTTGATGGCCCACCCTTTTGAAGAGGGATGACCATTGTGGCCCTTTATCAGCCTGTTTTGAGGGTGTAGTTATGCCTCATGTGGTCTTGCAAGGTCATGTTTTAGGCTGAATAGGCAGCATTTGGTGATATTGTTGTGCCCTCCTGAAGTAGTGATGTGAGAGTGTTCAATCTCGCCTTTGTTCTTACACATGGGGTTCAGAGCCGATCCTCGGCTCCGTGTCGGCCGCTTGCAAGCTCTGCATCGAGAAGAAGCTCGAGATCACCTAATACCCACAATCCCCCTCTGCCTTTACCTCAGATCTAGTTTGCTGCTGCAGCGTTCGCATCACTGGGTCGAGCTCGAGCACCTGAGATAAGATTAAGAATTTTTTTCTTGTATTTTTTCTTGGTACTTTATTATATAAGTTATTTAGTGATATTTTTGTGTGTGTGTGGTAAGGTTAAGGGAATCTCGGTACCGTTAAGTTGTTAAAACTTAGAGTTCTCTTCGGGGCCTACCACCCCTTCTTGGATTTGACAACCGGATTGACTATCATTACTGGATTTGACAATTTTACCGGACTTGACTATTTTACTGGATTTGACTTTTCTCTCTTTTATAGTGACATGTCTGAAAAGGCTAAATCGGGGTTTAAGCGTTGCCAATGTGGGCAAAAAATGTCAGTAACTGACAGTCATAGTTCCTGCGTCTACTGTCTTGGCCCTCTCCATCTGCAAGAAGACTGCTCTATTTGTCATTCTTTCAGTGGGAGGGTCATGACAGATAGGCGCAGGAAACTAATGGATAGAGGTTTGTTAAAACCTTCCTTTCAGGAGGCTCTGGATGCTTCTGACCAGGCATCCAAGTCCTGGAAGGAATCGAAGACGTCGGAGCCCAAGTCATCGGCTCCGAGCTCTTCAGCTAAAGTTAGATCACCGGTTCCACAGACTTCGGGGCCGAGTGTTCAACTGTTGTCAGTTTCGAGCCTCGAGTCTTGGAACCGGTGATGGAGCTCCCTCCCCCGACACTGTTGAGGTCGGCTCCGTCTTCGGTTCCTTCGACCCGTTCTTCTAAGCCCCTCTCCGACATCGATGTGGACCGTGTGGTGCAGAAATTATTGGAACATACGGCCCTATCCAAACTTATCTCGGTTTCCACCCAATTGGTGTCGAAACTTGAAGGCCTTCCATTATCTCCATCCCTTCCTCCTCCGAGACCTGTCCAGTCTTTGGAGCCTGAAGAGGTTGATCTACTGATTGTGGAACCCTCGGTGCCAGAACCGTCCTTCGAGTCTCTGAGCCGACGATCCATCCTTGGTTCCGGGGCCGAGAGTCGAACCGACATTTCGGTTCCGACTCTTCCTCTCGGGGCCTCGGCGCGGATCGATTCGGCTCCGTCCTCGGGGTCGATGCCTTCGGTGCCTGTTTCGGGGATTCTTCCCATTTCTTCGGAACCGGGAGATTCCTCGACTCGGGACCCGGGGGCATTCGATCTCATGAGGAAGGTGTTGTCTACCCAGACAACCACATCAGTAGAAGTAGCCTCTCCTCCCCATAAAGGACCGTTATCTTCCTCTGCACCAACGGCCACATCCAAGCGTCGAGCACCGGTGTCTCAGCCACCCCTGGAGGGTGCCCCCTCTTCCTCGGAGGCTTCTTCGGATGCTCCCCCCGAAGAAGTCCCTAGGAAAAGATTGTGTAAGAGGAGACACTTAGATTCTCCACAAGAATCTTTGACATCCGATACTGACTTGGATGAGTCAGAAGGGTCCCCAAAGTCACCTTCAGAAGATGTCTCTTTTTCTGACATCTTGGAGATCCTGAAGCAGAGAGGTGATTGGCAGTCCCTTCCCCCTTCTGAGGATGAGTCAGTCTTGCTGAAGGCATTCGGTGCTCGCCCTTCCTCCTCCTGGGTCACTCCGCCCTTCGATGAGTTAATGGAGAACTGGACGTATAAGAGAATTTAAGTACCTTTTTATGCACTTTTTCTTTTAAAAAATACAGTATTTAAATTGATTTAAACTGTGTATGAAGGAGTGTTGAAGGAATTTTTAACTGGTTATTCTGCTCTTCAGTTATTCCCACCCACCCGCCCTGTTTTTGTTTTGGTGTTAATCTTAGTGGCATTGAAACTGCCCGCCCCTCAGCCTGCCTCTGGGCCCATCTCATTTGCTCACTCAACTGAGTGCAGTGAGATCATATTCTGATTTCAGGCACTCCTACTGTGTACAAAGAGAGCATCTGGGAAATAGAAAAAAAAAATTAAGCTTATTTCCTGCCTTTCTTGTTAAGTGGTACAGACTATTTGTAGGCTTCTGAGCCCCTGTGTTTGAGGGAAGCCTTCTAGCTTGTTTTTTTTCTCTTATAACTAGCCAGTTTTCTAGTTTCAGCACTCAAATCTGTTTCTTTGATCTCAGCACTTGTTCAGAAAAAAAAAAAAAAAAAAAAATTTCATCTGCTTTTACTGTACTTGTGTTTTTACCTACTTCTTTTTACTTTTGCATCATCTTAAAATACTCAATTGTATTTATTACTGCTTGGTGTAACTCATTCTAAGCCTTTTGGTTTAAACACTTGGGCTTCGGACCAGTTAGTTGTTTTGCACTGAGAGGTTTGTGGTCTGCACTGTTGTGGCAGAACAGGTAGCTTACATCCTTCTAGGTTGAGAACTGCTGATTGAGGGCTCAGTGTCTGTTATTCTAAAAGTGTATTAATTCTGGTTTAAGCACTTGGGCTTTCAAGCCAGTTATTTTACATTAAGAGGGTTCGTGGTCTGCACTCTTGTGGGAGGAGAGGCTGGACTCTGCCCTTCTGAGCTGGGAATTTCTGGTTAAAGGCTTATAGTGCATGCATATCTAAACTGTTTCTTACTGAAGTTGGTGCGCCTTGTTTGCTGTGGCATAGACTGGATTCGGGCCTGCTGGATCTAGCTTTGTTTGTGTAACTTGAGCACTAATCCAGACATTCTCTAAAGTATTCAATGGTATTTATTACTGCTTGGTTGTAACTTGATTAAAGTGTAGCTATCATTCAAGTCTTTTGGATTAAGCACTTGGGCTTCAGACCAGTTGTTTTACATTAGGAAGGTTTGTGGCAAGCACTGTGGTGGCAGGACAGGTAGCTTTCATCCTTCTAAGTTGGGAACTGCTGATTGAGAGCCCAGTGTCCAAGTGTATTAGTTCTGGTTTAGGCACTTGGGCTTCAGGCCAGTTATTTTACATTGGGAAGGTTCGTGGACTGCACTCTTGTGGGAGAAGAGGCTGGACTCTGCCATTCTGAGCTGGGAATTTTCTGGTTAAAGGTTTATAGTGCCTGAATATTTGAACTGTATCTTACTGAAATTGGTTCACCTTGTTTGCTCTAGCATAGACTAGATCCAGGCCTACTGAATCTAGCTTTGTTTATATACTTGTTGTTTGTTTGCTTGTTATTTCCCTGGAAGCTAATTCACCTAATACGCAACTTCTCAGCGCTTCTGTGGATCACTAGTGATATCTGCATTGCTTACTGTACTTA
Source organism: Protopterus annectens (assembly GCF_019279795.1). NCBI lineage: Eukaryota > Metazoa > Chordata > Ceratodontiformes > Protopteridae > Protopterus > Protopterus annectens. Next base: position 733,411,327 of record NC_056748.1, read on the forward strand.
TTTCCTTGTTTCACTTGAAAGAAAGTTACTGTTTGTCGTTTTTGCATTTAGTTACTTGTATCACATTGCACTCAAGTTACCTGGCACTTGCTCACTAAAGCAATTATATAAGTCAGCACTAAAAATTAAAAGCACTACACCCTCACTCCCCACTGGCCCTTGTTTTCAATTAAGGATTTCCCAATATTATTCTAGCATGTCCAAAGGTCAGTTGTCAATCTCCTCTCCGGTCCAGCTGGTGAATCTGGGAATCTTGAGGCAATGTTATAACTGCCTCATGTACACAGACAACCCTCTCCTCCTCCCACATAACACAAATACTTGAGAGATGCAGCTATTTAGCCAAACTGGAGGCTGAGCTCTCTCAACTCAGGACTGGCAAGACCAGACAGGAGGAGAAGGCAACTACACACACCACAAAACCAGCCTCACATAATGCTACCACTCCACTGAATCAAACACATAAACACACAAAGACATACTCGGAGGCTCTGAGTAAAGATTTACCTAAACAGCAGAGGCCTCCAAAGCAGACACCCAAACAACTGCTACCTCAAGACACCCCACAAGCAACACATAAACCACAAAAGCAGTGTGCAAAGCAGTCACAGCCCTTAAGGCCAAATACAACACCAAACATACTTGTCATAGGTGACTCCATAGTCAGACACACTGACGTCCCACTCACCAGGCTGAACAAGGAGAGGGTCACAGTAAGCTGCCTATCGGGCTAGAATCCGCCACATAACACAAGCACTGGTCACTCCACAGCAAGTACAAATATGACACAGTCATTGTCCATGCTGGTGTGAACGACCTGAGACGCACCTCCCTGGACTGCATGAAAAGAGACATAGAGGAGCTCTCTGATTATGTAGCCCAGGCAGGTATGACCCTAACCCTGAGCAGTATCCTTCCTTCACCAAGAATGATGCCACAATATAGAGACAAGATGATCAGCTTTAACAATTGGCTTAATGTCTGGTGTCATTCAAAGGGGATCCAGTGTCTGTCTGCCTGGGATGACATGCTTGACAAGCCACGCTGTTTTCGCAAGGGACGGCTTGCACCTGTCACCCTGGGATTCCGGATATTGGCTAAGGCTCTTGCCACCCCCATAGTGCCTTTTTAGGCAAGGCTCAAATTCTAAACCTACCACCCTAGAAAACAAAATGGGAAGAAATTGAGGGTAATGCTGCTCAATGCCAGAAGTCTAAATCTCAAAATGCACGCACTCGAGGCCCTTCTCAGTATGGAGAACATCGATGTCTGTGCTGTAACTGAAACCTGGTTCAAGGCTCCTGAGAGCACCCCGGCACTATTAGGTTTTACCTCATATCATGCCCGCCCCAAAACCCGGACCACTCCACAAAAGGAGGGTGTATCCATATTCATAAAGGATACTCACACCTCCAGGTTGGTGGCGCATGAAGCTTGAAACCATCCAGGTGCAACTAACAATAGGCAAAACTGCTCTACAAATTGTAGCATGCTACAGGCCACCCTCTCAAACTCAGGAACCCCACACAGCCTTCCTGAAGACACTGGAGGGTATAAATGTATCTCCAAACACCATCATATTGGGTGACTTCAACTACCCGAATATAGACTGGGAACATTACTCAAGCCCTAACTTTCTAGCCCAACGGTTCCTGGAGTTCATAAATTCAAATGCCATGGAACAGCTAGTCACTGTTCCCACGAGAGGAGAAAATATACTAGATCTCATTGTCACAAACATGGGGTCAAAATGCTCCACACCGGAAGTATATCCCTCATTGGTGAGATCTGATCATAAACTAATCTCACTGGAAATCCACATCCCGCCCCACCCCAAACAAAAAAGACCATAGTGAAGAACTTCTCTAAAGCAAACTTCACACTACTCAAGACTGGTGTGGTATCCTTCAAGGCCCCTGAGTCAGAGGAAACCACAACCCAAGCTGCGGAAGCCCTTACAAATGCCTTCTATGAACACCTCCAGGACTGCATGGATCAGGCAATCCCAAATAAAACCAAGACTCTTTCCACAAAGGGCAAACGTCCAGTCTGGTGGACCCCAGCCATTAACAAACTTTACAATAAGAGGAGAAAGCTATTACATGATAGAACAAAATCCATAAAGGGAAGTCACCCTGATCATTATTAGTAAAAAATACGAGCACTCATAAAATCAACTAAGGCCAATTTTGAGAGAAAAATTGCCATGGATTCAAAGGACAATCATAAGGCCTTTTTCAGCTATGTTAGGAACCTGGGTGGAAACTCACAGATATGCTCAGAATTAGTCCAAAATGATACAAAAATCACTGAACCCACAGACATTGCCAACATACTGGCAGACAGGTTCAGTGCAAACTTCACCCCTCTCCCCTAAAGGAGAGATAACTATCCCAGCCGAGTGTAGCCTCCCGGACATCTCAAATGCAGGTGAAAGCTGCTCTCTAAAGCTAAAAACACAGCATCAATGGGACCGGATGGTGTCCCGGCTGTGTGCTACACGAGCTAAATGAGGAATTAAACCCGCACATAAGGCAGCTGTTTAATCTCAGCCTTACCACAGGATACGTGCCCAAGGAGTGGCGTGACGGCAACTGTGGTCCCACTCCACAAAGGTGGCGCCTCTACGGACCCTGGTAATTACGGCCCCATAAGCTTAACAAGTCTAGTCTGCAAAGCTATGGAGAGGATCATAATGGAGCTCATAAACAAAGATATAGGGGACTTGCAGACATTGGACCCGACCCAGTTTGGCTTTGTCAAGGGAAGATCATGCCTTTTGAACTTGGTCGACTTCTTGAAATAGTCACCAAGGCCATTGATGAGGAAAGGCAGTCCATACAGCCTACCTTGACCTTGCAAAGGCTTTCGACACAATACCCCACTCGGGTATTGTAGAAAAACTTACCAGCTTAAATGTAAACCCATATGTCACAAGATGGGTTGCAAACTGGCTTAAGGACAGAACCCACAGGGTTAGAGTTGCTGGCGCTGTGTCAGACTCCAAGCCGGTCACAAGTGGTGTCCCACAGGGCTCGGTCCTTGGCCCGCTATTGTTTGGCATCTACTTCTCAGAAGTACAGGCCAACATGGGAGGACTTTGGCTGACAAAGTTTGCAGATGACTGCAAACTGGGCCATAGTGGAAAGTGCATCGGACACTGATATCCTTCAGAAGGGACTCACGGAAACAGATAGCTGGTGCCAGAGCCATGGCCTGAAGTTAAACGCCAAAAATGTATAGTCATACCCTTCGGGAAAAACAAGGTAACCCCAAGCTACCATATAGGTGGCAATCCACTAAGCACAGAAGAGGTTATCAGGGACCTGGGGACCCAGGTTGACAGTGGCCTTTCTTTGACACTCACATTGCTAAAGTGGTTAGAAAGACCTTCTACATTGCCCACCTGATCATGAAGGGATTCACATCTAGATCTAGTGAGGTCATTGTTCCCTGTACTCTTCACTTATCAGACCAATGATCGAGTACAATGCCCCATTCGGGATGTATCTCACCCGACATCTGCAGCAATTGGAGAGACCCCAAAAGTTCCTCACCAAAAGGATAAAGGGACTCCAAAATCTGTCATATGCTGCCAGATTGAAGAAACTCCAGCTCTATTCAGTCGCATAGCGCCTGCTCAGAGGTGACATGTGCCTGACATACAAGGCCATGTCCAACCCGGAATTAATGGACATGCTCCACCTCAAAAATCCAAATCCACCAAAACCACTAGAGCAAGCGACTTAAACCTTAGCACGGATATAAATAGGACGTGCTGGAGGGATAGATTTATCACTCAGAGACTCCCTATGCTGTGGAATAAAATCCCGGTCCATGTGAGGCAGAGCACCTCGCTGACTCTGTTCAAGAGAAATCTAGACCTGTGGATGGGAGATCGTAGGTTTACCCCGGGAATCATCTCTGGGTCACTGCTGGACAGAGGCACAACAAACTAATGGGCACAGTATTTTTTCATATAAGGGGTGGCGTAAGCCACAATAATTTGGGCTAGGCTTATAAATGCCTTAGGGCAGATAGCCTAGTATAAACCTATGAACCTATGAACCTATTGCTCAAAGGGCGTGGGAGACACCTGACATGGTGGAACCAGTCCCTAGGAAGCCTAATAAGTACATCACTGCACCCCAAGACAAGGCTTACCTCACAAAGGGAGTTCCAGTGGACGCCATGGTGGTGGCAGCGGCCACGAAAAAGGAGATGTTGGAATCTTCCTCATCTGTCCATCCGCCTAACAAAGATTCTAGGACTATGGACAGATACGGGAAGCGCATTTTTAGTTCAGCAGCTTTTTCTATGCGATCCCTGAACTATTTGACCCATTTTACACGTTTACAGAGGGATCTAGTCAAAGAGCTGGGAGATACCCTCCAGGGTACTACAGATGCTGCGGTCTCAGAGAAAGTTACAGCACATCTAAATACCCTTACATCCATTGTTAACTCATCCATGAGGCTGATATCATACGCAGTCAAGGATCGAGTAGGGCAGCAGCTTCAGCGATTGCTCTTCGCAGGCAATCCTGGATGCGCTTATGTTCATTTGCGGAAGCCTTCAAGTCTTCCTTTACTAAACGCCCCATTTGATGGTGCCACTCTCTTTGGCCCCAAAGTAAAGGAGACCCTTACCCGGTGTGAACAGGAGGGAAAGACTCTGCTGTCGGAGTCCGTTTTTCCACCCTTCCAGACCGCATCCCAAAGGGCAACGTGGTGGAAAATGTGGTTTCAAAACCCCAAGGATCTTTCCCAGGCACACAGGGTGATGCCCCTCTAGAGGCAGAGGAGGGGGCAGAGGTGGAAGACGCCGCCCTGGCGGCAGAGGGGGTCCGCAAAACCAAGGTGACAGGGATACCCCCCCTGGAAAACCTTTCCAGCACTCCTGAGAGGAGGCCCGACTGTCCTGCTCTGGAGGCAGTCAGGGGTCGCTAGCTTTATACCCTCAGGCCTGGCAAAACATTACTACAGACAACTGGGTAAAAAGCGTTGTTACCAGAGGTTACAGAATACCATTCCTATCCACCCCCATTCCAAAGAGAAAACTCCCAGATGTACCGCCCCATCTGCGAGACCCAGCAGCTATAGAAATTTCAAAGCTGCTAGAAAAGAGTCATCCAACCAGTCCCAGCGGACCAAATAGGATTCGGAACTTACTCGAGGTCCTTTTTAGTTCCAAAGAAGACAGGGGACTGGAGGCCGATTCTGGACCTAAGCAACCTCAACACCTTTGTCAAGAAAGAAAAGTTCCGAATGGTCACGCTTCAATCGATCCTTCCATTCCTACAGAAGGACGACTGGATGTGCTCAATAGATCTGAAGGACGCATACTACCACATCAAAATGGCCAGGGCGTCCAGGGATCATTTGCGCTTCCGGCTGGGAGCCAGTCACTACCAGTTTCGAGCTCTGCCCTTTGGTCTGACCTCAGCCCCCAGGGTTTTCACCAAATGCATGGCAGTGGTAGCGTCTCATCTGAGACGCCTAGGATTCCAGGTGTTTCCGTATCTGGATGACTGGCTCCTGTCTGCCACCACCCGGCGTCAACTGATACAGGCCAGGGATTACACTCTACAACTTTGTATTCACCTCGGAATTTCCGTAAATTTCGAAAAATCTTTACTACAGCCATCACAGCATATCTTATTCATAGGAGCGGAATTAGATATGCATCATTTAATTCTAAGGCTTCCTCCAGAAAGGATAGTCTCACTTCAAAGCCACATTTCTCTCCTTCTGTCGTCCAAAAAATCCCCAGCAAAGCTGGTTCTAAAGGTCTTGGGTCTCATGGCAGCTTCTCTCATTGCGATACCATTGGGAAGACTGTACATGAGAGTTCTACAATGGCTACTGTTTGCACAATGGTCGTTCCAACAGCTACCTCTGACACACGAAATTCTGATTACAAACACATGCAAATCACACCTAACTTGGTGGCTTCAGACTTGCAACCTTTCCAGAGGAAGACCATTTGTGCTACCCACGCCGTCAGTGACTATAACCACGGACGCTTCCCTGATAGGGTGGGGGGGCATCTTTCAGGGACAGACAGTCCAAGGCGAATGGACCAATTTGGAGTACAATCTGCACATCAATGTTCTGGAGTTGAGGGCAGTGTTTTTAGCGTTGCAAAACTTTGCTCCCCTTCTTCCTCTAGGGACTATTGCAGTTCAGACAGACAACATGTCTGTAGTCTGGTACATAAACAAGCAAGGGGGAACCAGGTCTTATCAACTATGCAGAGGGGCCATGAGAATTTGGCAATGGGCGGAGTCCACGGGTTGCTTTCTGATCGCAACGCACATCCCGGGGTCATCCAACATCATAGCCGACAGGCTGAGCAGAGCAATCCTGTTGCCTCACGAGTGGTCCCTCAAACAGTCAATTGCGAAGACGATATTTCGCAAGTGGGGCCAGCCTTCCTGCGATCTTTTTGCGTCTCCAATGAACGCCAAATGCAGGAGCTACTTTGCCCTATTACCCCTCCAGGGAAGTCCCCAGGACGCTGGTGCACGATTGGCCCCGGGTCTCCTGTATGCTTTTCCTCCCTTTCCCCTGATTGCAAAGTTTCTGCAGAAAGCCAACAACCTTCAGAGGACGATAATCCTCATTGCCCCATTCTGGCCTCGTCAAATTTGGTTCCCCTTTCTATTGCAACACCGCATTCGGGGACCTTGGATTCTGGACCCCGAGCCAGATCTACTGACTCACTCATCAGGAGTTCCTCACCCATCTCTCGAATCACTCCATCTAGCAGCTTGGCTGCTCCGCTCCTTTCTAGCCAGGTCTGATTCCCTTACACCGCAGTTCAGAATATATTAGTGGCTTCTCATAAAGCTTCCACTACAAAACCTACACCAGTAAATGGAAGCGTTTGCCTTCTGGGCTAATTCACATCATTTGGACCCTGTTATAGCTCCGTTAAACAAGATCTTGGAGTTTTTGACAGAATTGTTCCATGAAGGAGCTTCTCCTGCCACTTTAAGAGTGCAATTGGCTGCCATTTCCAACTTTCATGTGGAAGAATGTGGTGCCTGTTATGGCTCACAGACTTTGTAAGGCTTTTTTAAAAGGATCCTTTCATATTAGACCACCAGTTAGAACTCCTACATCACCTTGGAATCTGAACCTCTTACTTTCTAAATTGATGTTGCCCCCTTTTGAGCCAGCCTCAGTTTGCCCATTGAAGTTTTTATCGTGGAAGACTCTCTTCCTGGTGGCCATTACATCCGCTAGGCGAGTGTCTGAGCTTCAGGCTCTTTTTATTAAACACCCTTATTTGATTTTCCACTCTGACAGAGTATCTCTTCGCACTAATCCATCCTTTCTCCCCAAAGTTTGCTCTACTAATATTAATCAGTCCATTGAATTACCCACCTTTTTCAAAAATCACTGTAATAAGTTAGAGTATATGTTGCACAAATTGGATGTCCATAGACAACTCAGGTTTTATTTGGATAGAACAAAAGATCACAGGAAATCTGATCAACTATTTGTAGCCTTTGCTGACAGCAGGAAAGGTGTAGCAGTTACTAAACGAACTCTTTCCAAATGGCTAACTGATTGTATCATATACGTTTATGAGGCTTCTAATCAAACCTTATCGGTCAAACCTAAAGGACATTCTACGAGATCAGTGTCTACATCCTTGGCTTACGCAGCTCGCTTACCATTAGACACGATTTGTGCAGCTGCTACTTGGGCTAAACCGCATACATTTATCTCTCATTACAAAGTGGACAGGGTTTCTAGGGATAGGGCAACCTTTGGTTCCACTGTGCTCAAGAACGTTCTCCCGTGAGTTCCTCAGGATCATGGAGCTAGGGACGCTACCCATGTGTAAGAACAAAGGCGAGATTGAACACTCTCACATATAGAAGTTATGTCCTTACCATAACGTTCCATGTGGAGTGTTCATCTCGCCTTTGTTCTTACATTCCCACCCTCCCACCCTCAGGAAGAACGTTCAATTTGGTGCCTGGTCTGGAGTATTCTCCTTCTGCATTTGCAATAGTTGTATTTGTATGATACACTTGTGTATATATATATATATGTATATATATATATATGTATATAGATGATCCTTTGATTGTGTAAATTTTGGTATGAGAGTGCTCTCTATGGCTGCTGGTTTGCTTGCAAACTAGATCTGAGGTAAAGGCAGAGGGGGATTGTGGGTATTAGGTGATCTCGAGCTTCTCGATGCAGAGCTTGCAAGCGGCCGACACGGAGCCGAGGATCGGCTCCGAACCCCATGTGTAAGAACAAAGGCGAGATGAACACTCCACATGGAACGTTATGGTAAGGACATAACTTCTATTTCTTGGCCTTAGTGAGTGCCTCCAGGTCCTGCTGCCTCTTGATAGTTGGGGATAAATATGCCAAAAGGGATGTACAGGGGGAGTGGAGGGGTGAAGTTGGAGCTAAATTTATCAGCTAGTCGATTTACATTGTCACCGTAATCTGTGAAGGCTGGCCATTTACCACCAGTTCTGCACACTGCTGAGCTTTACCTTTAAGGTTCCTGACATAGCCTGAAAAAGGCCTTGTGATTGTCCGTAACCTGAGAGACTATCCTTACCTCGTTGGTGGCCTTGTTGGATTTTAGACCTCTTAGTTTCTTGTTTAGTTGAATCAGAGAGCTCTTTTCTCTGAACTGCTCTTTCTGATTTTGCACAGGACGTTTTTTTTTCATTCGTTATTGGTGCAGCGGTAACATTGTTGCCTCACAGCAAGAGGTTCTCCCATTCGATTCTCGGCTGGAGCGCCTTCTGTGTATAGTCTGCATGTCTTCCCTGCGGTCGAGTGGCATTTGAAAAACTTGTAAATGGGCGTGCCTTCGTTGAAGGTTGGGCATCGAGCTGGCACCTCGGCACTGTAAAACTCTACTACCAATAATTAGCGGACCGGAGTTCTGCTGTGGCGACTCATAACCGGGAAAAGCCAAAAGAAGAACAACATATAGCTGTTTAAGGATTCCACCAGTGTTTGTTTTTAGTGTTAGATCTGAGCTTCTAGTAGGTACAGCAACCTCAGTGTACCCATTTAACATGTTTGTACAGGGTGTCTAAGTAATTCTGCATAGGTAGCTGTGTTGTTGATGTTCATCATGTTTCACTGTTGCAGTCATGACTGTAGGGTTCTCCCCTGCCGGCAGGCAGTCCTCGGTTGGCCAGAATCCCAAAGTCTGGGTCCGGCGTCGGCTGTTCAACCATGATGTCCTTCAAGGATGCATCTGCAGTCATCACATATGGGTTGTCCTGCCTCAGGCAGCCCTTCGGTCGGCCGGATTCCAAAGTCTGGGTCTGGCCTCGGCTGATGTCGCACTTTCCCCGACGTCAGAGCATCTGGGGTATAAAAGCATCAGCCGACGCCATCTTCCTCAGTCTTTCTTGCCGTGTGGTGCCCGAAGCAGAAGCAGTTCGCAAGTGCCGGTCGGCCAGCTCCTGTGACTCAGCTACCGAAGACTTTGAAAATGCTAAGTACCCCATTGGGGACTCTTTCTTGCCTCAGCCGATGTCAGATAAAGTTAATAATTGTTTAACTTTTGGGAAACAAATACCTCCTAAGGATTTCCACTCTTACTGCCTCCCTTGCCTAGGCCCAGACCACGACGTCTCGGCCTGTTCAGCCTGTGCTTCCTTCAACCGACGAACTCTTAGACATCGGTCGGAGTTTGCAGAGGAATTCTTTGGGGCTAGTTTTGCTTACAAGATGCCGTCGGAGACTCCGACTTCGCATTTAGTTAAAAAACGGAAGGACAAGGACCGACACACGCGGGCCGCAGTTTCGGCTGAAACCATGGTCAGGCCTACCGCGAGAGTGTCTGTCTCGGCTGAAACAGAGTCCTTGGTACTTCCTATTACCGAAACCGCACAACCGACTACCTCTGCCCCGGAGGCCCCGGCCGAGTCGGTTAGTGAATTACCTATTGAAACCGGTGTCCAGGAACCTTCCGACACCATTCCTTTAGACATTCTACTCCTGCACGTGGTGCAGCCAGACCCCCTGCATCCATGTCCATTAAGGCCTTTTCCAGGGCTAAAGCTGCTAAACTTACTAAAGCTTTACCTCCCAAGGTTTCCACTCAGAGACCTTCTACTGGCTCACAGATTCTTAGCCTTGCAGAGGATCTTATCTCATTAATTAGAGGTTCTCAACCTCATCCGGACAGGGGCTCTCAACCACCTCCAGACAAAAGGCCCAGGGTTGAGCCCTCTGACCACCACTCCTCAGATGAGTCCACTGATGGCTCTGCTCTGTCAGACCCCCAGGAAGAGGCTTATTCGGCCTACGAAGATTCTGATGCTGAAGAATCTATTCCCTCGGCCTCCCCTCCTGAAGAGTTTTCCTTTGGAGAGACACTACACTCTATGAGAGAACATTTTCAATGGCAGGGTCAGGAATTCTCTGATTCTAGAAAGAGATTGAGGACCTTTTTACATTTACCTCAGCATAGGCCTTTAGCTGTACCTCCTGTTTTGAATGATATTGATGATGTGTACTCTGATGCTAGTACAGCCCCTGACTCTCTCCCTCCGGCACCTGCCAAACCTGATAGGTACTACAGGGTCCCGGATTCACATCTACACCTGTACAAGGCCCACTCTGCTGATCCAGAAACTATTTCCCAGGGCCCAAAAGGAGTTGCAGCTGCCACTGCTAAAAATCCTCTACCCTCTGAAAGGGAGTCCAGAGCTTTAGAGAGATGGGGTAAGAAAGTGTATACTTCTGCAACTCTTTCCATGAGGGCATTAAATTGTCAATTTCATATGATACAGTACCAAGAGTATTTGTTAGATGAATTGCATAAGAAACTGTCCTCTTCTGAACCCCTGGATCGCAAATCACTTCAGGATCTGGTGCATAACTCCCAGCAGGTTAGTAACCATTTCTTACAGTGTGGTTATGATGCATTGGAAGCTTCATGTAGGTCAGCTATGACAGGTGCAGTTATACGTAGGCATGCCTGGCTGAAGGAACAATCTTTACCAGACCATGTTAAAGCTAAGCTTTTGGATGCTCCTATGGAAAAGCAAAAATTATTTGGTTCCACTGCTCAAGAGGTCTTAAAGAAATTTGAAGAAAAGGCAAAATCTGTGCAAACAATCCAAGACTTTCTGCAAGTCCAACCACCGAGATTCAGCAGAAATTGGCCTACTAAGAATTGGTCCTTTCCGGACTCAGACAGATCTCAGAGAGGCAGGAATAGGCGTGCCAGAGGTAGAGGGCAAGCTAGGGGCTCCTACCGAGGCCGTCAGTGGCAGCCTAGTGCAGGAACCATAACTGCTACACCAGGACAGACTCAATGACTTTATTTTGACTCCGCCGACCAGGGCTCAATTAGAAGCACCTTTGGGCAGAAAGCTTTCTTTATTCTCAAAAAATTAGCACAGCATTACAAGGGATACATGGACACTGCAAATAATAGACAAAGGATACAGGTTCCATTTCCACACATTGCCAAAAAGAAAAGGAATGCCAGACCTGCCACCAAATCAGAGGGCAGAGGCTTTGAAGCAGATTACCAAATTAATACAAATGAAAGCCATAGAAAAGGTACCTCTTTCAGAACAAGGCCAAGGATTTTTCTCCAGATTATTCCTTGTTCCAAGAAAAGAAAATCAATGGAGGCCTATTCTCGACTTGTCCGCACTGAATACTTACCTCATTGTGCCAAAATTCAAAATGCTGACACTACAGCAACTCCTTCCCATGCTGGGCAAGGGGTCTTGGCTGGTGACTCTAGACCTCAAGGAGGCATACCTGCATGTCCCTATTCGACAAAGTTGCAGAAGACACCTCAGATTTCTTGCAGGGTCAGAGCATTATCAATTCTCAGCATTGCCCTTTGGCTTATCTACTGCGCCCAGAGTATTCACGAAATGCCTGGCATCAGTAATTGCACACTGCAGACTTCAGGGGATTCAAATCTACCCATATCTGGACGACTGCCTTATACAAGCGGACGACAAGCAAATTTTGTTAAAGGACTTGGACTATGCCATCCACCTACTACAGGCCTTGGGATATACAGTCAACATCCAAAAATCAAGACTTGTACCATCCCAAAGAATAACCTTTCTGGGTGCGGATCTAGACACAACCACCCAAATGGCCTTTCTCACAGAAGAAGAGCAAAAACTACCGGATTACTTCAAGAATCTGACCAGACAAACTCAGCTGACTGCAAGGAAAATCCTGCAGGCCCTGGGTTACATGGCATCTTGCGTTCTTCTGATTCCGCAAGCAAGGCTGCATATGAGAAAATTACAATGGTACCTAAGGAGTGTATGGACTCAGCACAGTCACAGCTTAGAAACTTTGATCCCACTCATTCCATGCCTTCAAAAGGAATTTATGTGGTGAGCTCAAGCCTGCCAGTCGAACAGCGGGTTGCCCTTCAGCAAACCAAGAGCCAACCAAACCATCACCATGGACGCTTCAGACCAAGGTTGGGGAGCACACATGGAGGGCAGATGTATCCAAGGGCTATGGTCAAAAAGAGAGCTGTGCATGCACATAAACCAAAAGGAAATGCTGGCAGTGATACACACAATAGAGGCCTTCAAACCTTTCCTTCATCAAGGCCACCTGCTCATAAGGACAGACACCACAGTTATGTGGTACATAAACAAGCAAGGAGGCACCCATTCCTACCCTCTATGCAGACTGGCAATGAATCTATGGGAACTTTCCTTGAAACTCAATATACAGCTGCAGTCCCAGTTCGTGCCAGGGAAAGACAATATACTGGCAGACAGCTTAAGCAGAACTACCATGGATGCACACGAATGGATGCTGCACCCAGACATCTTCTTACTCATAACACAATCATGGGGAAGGCCGGAAATAGATCTGTTTGCTTCCCCCCACAATCAACTGAAGACATTCTGCTCAAGGACATACCACCCACAAGCATGGAAAGTGGACGCTCTCTTTCGGTTGGAAAGCTCTAACAGTCTATGCTTTCCCACCTCTCCCATTAATGACCAAGGTTTTACTGAAAATCAGGGCAGAGCAGCCCAGAGTGATCCTGATAGCTCCAAACTGGCCAAGGTAGCACTGGTACCCACTGTTAAAGAGCATGTCACAGATGAAACCGTGGCCTCTCCCCCTATGGCCACTTCTACTGATGCAGCACAATTTCAAGACTCTGCATTCCAACCTGAAAACCTTGCAGCTAACTGCCTGGAGAATACCATGACTCCTCCTCAGGATAACCTATCCCAGAGAGTGAAGGATATTATTATGGAAGCTCGCCGGCCTTCCACAAGGAAGGCATATTCAGCAAAATGGAAAAGATTTCACGCTTGAAACACAACAAAAGGCCTAGATGTGACAGTGATGAACATGGCACATATACTGGAATATTTGGCAGAATTGTTTCACAATGGCCTGTCTTACTCTTCCATTAAGATACATGCCTCAGCAATTTCAGCAGAATACAATGTTAATCCACCTGTCTTCTCGCATCCTCTCCTGAGACAGTTTCTAAGAGGAATCAAAAACATCAATCCTCCAAGGAAACCACCTCTACCTACTTGGGGCCTTAACTTTGTGTTGGAAAAGCTAACACTTCCTCCCTTTGAACCAGCAGCATCGGCGGATCTACAGTTTCTGTCTTGGAAAACTGCATTCCTTCTGGCCATAACCTCTGCAAGAAGAGTATCTGAGTTACAAGCTTTAATGGCAGTGCAGCCATTTCTTATCTTTCATCAATACAGAGTCTCTTTGAGAACCAATCCTACATTTATGCCAAAGGTGGTATCCAGGGTATCCTTGAACCAAGCAATTCACTTGCCTACATTCTTCCCAAAACCGCAAAATAAAGGGGAGAAACTTCTGCACACCCTGGACATACACAGACAATTGCGCTACTACTTGGACAGAACTAAAAGTTACAGAAAGACTGACCAGTTGTTGTTAGCATATGCTGCTGGGGCACAAGGAAAAGCAATTTCCAAACAGACAATTGAAAAATGGATAGGAAATTGCATTCGTTTTTGTTGCTCCTTTCATGGAAAAACTGTGCCAGCAAATATTAGACCTCATTCCACGAGAGCCACAGCCACCACCACAGCCTTCCTAAGAGGGGTGGCTACCAAGGACATTTTAGAAGCTGCTACATGGAGCTCAGTGCATACATTTGCCAAGCATTACAATTTACCTTTATACTCCAGATCCAGAGCAGGCTTTGCTACGGCAGTCCTGCAGGGTATATTAACTACACCATCCTTTACTTAGTTCCTCCACCCCCAGATTGGCTATGGTATTCTACCCATATTTGATGACCGCAGATGCATCCTTGAAGGACATAGTACAGTTTTGTACCTACCATACATGTAGATGTCCGATGGGTATGCATCTGCAGTCAGGTTTACCCTCCCTCCTTCCCCTCTGTGGTATTTCTAGGGTGCTTACCCCTCCATTAGCTAGCTGGGGGATCTATTATGGTGTATTTGTTTGTGTATGTATATATATATATATATATATATATATATATATTTATATTTATATTTATATATATATATATATATATATATATATATATATATATATATATATATATATTTTTTTTTTGCAAATGGCAAATGTTTGGAATTTTATTGCATTTCTCCAAATTTAGCCTTCCTAGAGGGCACCTGGCATCTGGGGCAAGAAAAACTGAGGAAGATGGCATTGGCTGATGCTTTTATACCCCAGACGCTCTGACGTCGGGAAAAGTGTGACATCAGCTGAGGCCAGACCCAGACTTTGGAATCCGGCCGACCGAAGGGCTGGCTGAGGCAGGACAACCCATATGTGATGACTGCAGATGCATACCTATCTGACATCTACATTTATGGTAGGTACAAAACTGTACTCTTCCTGACGTCAGAGCGCCAGGAGTACAAAACCGACAGCCGACGCCATGTTCTCCAGTCTTTCTTGCCGTGCGGGGATAGCAGTTTGCAAGTGCCGGTCGGCTGACTCCTGACCATCTTTTTTGAACAAAACTTCAGTCCGAAGATTTTATTCTCCTACTTAAGCTAAGTACCCCGTTGGGGAAACTTTTTTCTTGCTCCAGTCCGATGTCAGAAAAAGTTAATAATTGTATTTCATGTGGGAAGCAAATACTTCATAAGGATTTTCATTCTTACTGTATTCCTTGCCTAGGCCCTGACCACAACGTAGCTAGTTGTCGGTTTTGTGCTAGATTCAATCAACGTACTATTAAGCGAAGGTACGATTTTGCATTTCATTACTTCGGTAGGCGTTTTAATTATAAAATGTCGTCTGATATGGTTCCAGCTACCGGAGTTCACAAAAGACGCAAGGACAAAGACAGGCCTCCGAGGTCCAAATGTGACGATATCGCACAAGCAGAGCCAGCTTCAGGTTCAGCCGTCGTCAGTGAGCCGCTTTTGCAGCCCCTGTTGTCGGCCATTTCGGAACCGATGGCCGAAACGGACTCCCACGAGGAACCATCTAGGCCTTTGGATATTTCTATTGCAGGACCTTCGGACAATGCTCCTTCGGATGGGTCCGGAGCCGCTGTGCAGGTACCGGCTTCCGAAGGGGTTTTCAGGCCTACTCAGCTTCTGATAAAGGCAAAGCCAAAGACAAAGGCAAAGACTTCTTCCAAATCAGACTGCAACACAGGCCTCTTCTGATCCGGGTCCCAAGTCACAGAAACAGTTACTTAAGATGGTGGAGGATTTACTTACTATGATTAGGGGTTCTCATCCCCCTCCAGACAAAAGGCCAAGGCAGGAAGTTTATTATGACTCCTCTGATCAGGCTTCTGTTTCTTCTTCTGACCAGGAATATTCTTTCCCTCCTTATGAGGATTCTGATGCTGAGGAATCCATTCCTTCAGCTTCTCTCCCTGAGGATTTCTCTTTTGGGGAAACTTTGCATGAAATGAGGGAACATTTCCACTGGGAAGGACAGAAGTATTCGGACTCTAAGAAAAGACTAAGATTTTCTTCTTCCCCAACATAGACCCCTGGCTATTCCTCCTATTTTGGATATTGTGGATGATGCTTTTTTGGAGGTTAACTTAACCCCGGACTCTTTCCCTCCTGCTGCTGTTAAGCCTGACAGATATTACAGGGTTCCTGATTCCCACCAGTTTTTATACAAGAACCCTACTGCTGACCCTGAAACCATTTCTCAGGGTCCTAAGGGAGTTAAGGCCGCTTCTGCTAAAAAACCCATTCCCACAGAGAAAGATTCCAGATCTTTAGAAAGATGGGGCAAAAAAGTGTACACTTCTGCTACTTTATCCATTAGGGCTTTAAACTGTCAGTTTCATATGCTGAAATACCAGCAATTTCTCCTGTCTGTTTTAAAACAAAAGCTTACTTCCATTTCCGCCTGTGCAGATAAGGAATTACGTGACTTAATGCATGCCACTGAACAAGTTTGGGAAGCATGGTTTACACTGTGGATTTGATGCCTTGGAGGCTTCTTGTAGGGCTGCTGCCTCTGGCACAGTCATTAGAAGGCATGCATGGTTAAAGGAACAAAATCTGCCTGATCAAGTAAAAGCTAAATTATTGGATGCTCCTGTTCAGCATAATGTTTTGTTTGGATCTAAAGCTGAAGAGGTGATTAAAAAGATGGAGGATAAGGCGAAATCCATGCAAACTGTTAAAGATTTCTTACAAGTTCAGCCTCCCAGATTTAGCAGGAATTGGCCTACTGAAAATTGGTCCTTTCCCAATGCAGACAGGCCTCAGAGGGGTAGATACAGACGCTCCCGAGGAAGGCCTCAAGCATAAGCCTCTTACAGACCAAGACAGTGGACTGCTTCCACCCCTAGAGGGGCAGAGGACAGGTCGCAAACCCATAGTAAACGGACTCAATGACTCCCTCTGTTGGGCTGCAGGAACTTCTTCCTGGAAGCCCCTCTCTGAGGAAAACTTTCACTTTTTCACCAAAATTGACTCCTATAACCCAAGACAAGTGGGTTCTGGATGTGGTTTTAAGAGATTACAAATTCCATTTTCATACCCTAGCAAGGCCAAGCGGATCTCCAGATCTTCCAAAACATCAATGGACAGAGGCCTTAAACCAGGTGGAAGCTCTTTTGGCTATGAAAGCCATAGAACTAGTTCCGCTTTCAGAGATGGGACAAGGTTTTTACTCAAGGCTCTTTCTAGTCCCCAGGAAGAAAAATTCATGGAGACCCATTCTGGATCTGTCAGTCTTGAGCACTTTTCTAGAAATACTAAAATTCAAGATGCTTATTCTACAGCAGCTACTTCCAATGCTGACCAAAAATGCATGGATGGTGACTTTGGATTTAAGAGGCATATTTACACATACCCATCAGGCAGGAGTGCAAAAAATACCTCTGGTTCAAGGCTGGATCGAGGCATTATCAATTCTCTGCGCTGCCCTTTGGATTGTCTACTGCGCCCAGGGTCTTCAAGTGCCTGGCTCTAGTAGTAGCTTATTGCCGACTCAAGGGAATTCAAATTTACCCTTATCTGGACGATTGTCTTATTCAGGCAGACAGCAAGGATGTCTTACTCCAGCATCTAGAATTTGTTCAGAAACTTCTCAAGTTCCTGGGAGTCACTGTCAACATAAAGTCAAATTTGACTCCCTCGCAACAGATAACTTTTCTGGGTGCTCTTCTAAACACAACAACCCAGATGGCATTTCTGACATACGAAAAACAATTACAGCTGGCTTCAACTTTCAAAACCTTGGCAACTTTAACTCAGCTATCTGCAAGGAAATTCCTGCAGGCTTTGGGTTACATGGCCTCCTGCATCCTTCTCATACCATATGCAAGACTACATATGAGGAAAATACAGTGGTACCTAAAAAGTGTATGGTCTCAGCATTGCCACAGTTTAGACATACTGATCTCCGTCCTGCCTTGTCTTCAAAAGGAATTCCTTTGGTGGTCCAAGGCATGTACTCTAAAAGGAAAACCCTTCTGTCTGCCTCATGCCACTCCGATACTAACCATGGATGCCTCAGATTATGCATGGGGAGCCCATTTTCTGGGCAACTGTATGCAGGGCCTTTGGACAAAGGATCAGGAGCACCTACATATCAGTTTAAAGGAAATGTTAGCCGTTCAGAAAGCTCTGTGGGCCTTCAGGAATCTTCTACAACCAGGACAACTACTGATACGAACAGACAACACCACAGTTATGTGGTACATAAGCAAGCAAGGGGAATCTCATTCCTACCCCCTTTGCAGACTAGCCATGAATCCATGGAACACAGCTCTAGCTTGCAATCTGGACCTTCAAGCTCAGTTTCTACCAGGAAAGCAGAACTTCCTGGCAGACAGTCTGAGCAGAAACCTTTCGGATCCACACGAGTGGATGCTGGACACCGAAATATTCAGGATGATAGCAGTCTGGGGATGTCCTCACATAGACCTCTTTGCATCCCATCTCAACCATCAACTACAGAATTTGTGCACCAGGACTTTCCACAAACAAGCTTGGAAAGTGGATGTGCCCTATCATTCAGTTGGAGAAACCTCTCAGGATATGCCTTTCTGCCTCTTCCTCTTCTTCCATGGGTATTATTAAAGATAAAACAGGACAAGTCCAAGATGATAATCTTGCTGGCCCCAAATTTGTCTCGACAGTTTTGGTACCCAACTCTGAAAAGCCTATGTCGGGAGCCCCCTTGGGTTTTACCACAGACTCCGAACCTTCTGTCCCAACATCAGGGTCAGGTTCTTCACTCCCATGTCAGAACTTTCAGCCTGGCGGCCTGGTTAATCCAGGGTCTTTGATTCATTCTCTCCCACCCAAGCAGGTTATGGATGTCATTTTAGAAGCCAGACGTCCCAGCACTAGAAAATCTTATGCAGGAAAATGGAAAAGATTTTGTTCCTGGATGCAGGCTCAGGATTCTGATCCTCTTCTTCCTAACATTCCTTTGATTTTACTTTATCTGACAGATCTCCTACATAAGGGTCTCTCTTTCTCTTCCATTAAGTTTCATGCCTCTGCTATTTCCGCTCATTATAATACAGACCCTCCAATCTTTTCCCACCAGCTCATGAGACAGTTTCTCAGAGGAGCTAAGAACTTAAGGCCTCCTAGATCTCCTCCCATTCCTGCTTGGGATCTTAACTATGTTTTGGAAAAACTCACCTTACCTCCTTTTGAGCCTGCTGCTTCTTCTGACATCAAGTTTTTATCTTGGAAAACAGCCATCCTGTTATCTCTGACCTCTGCCAGGAGAGTTTCAGAGTTGCAAGCTCTTATGGCAGTGGAACCTTATATTATTTTTCATTGACAGGGTTTCTTTAAGGACTAATCCTACATTCATGCCCAAGGTGGTTTCCAAAGTGGCTTTAAATCAAACTATTCACTTGCCAGCCTTTTTCCCCACTCCTCAAAATAAGGGGAAAGGATCTTACATTCCTTGGATGTACACAGACAACTACGTTTTTACCTGGACAGAACCAATGACATCAGAAAATCAGAGCAATTGTTTGTTTCTTATGTTTCAAGTTCTCAAGGTAAAGCCATTTCAAAACAGACCATTTCTAAATGGATTGCTCATGGTATTAGATTTTGTTATTCACACCATGGAAAGCAAATCCCAGGGAGTATACGGACTCATTCCACCAGAGCTGCTGCCACTTCAGCTGCCTTCCTCAGGGGAGTGCCTACCAAGGACATTTTGGAGGCTGCAACTTGGAGTTCTGTGCATACTTTTTCAAAGCACTACAGTCTACCTCTCTACTCTGTCTAGGGCAGACTTTGCTTCTGCAATCTTGCAGGGCCTTTTAGCCACCCCTTCTACTTTGACCACCTCCCTTTCACTCTGCTTTGGGATTCTACCCTACAGTCATGACTGCAACAGTGAAACACGATGAACATAGTACAGTTGTGTACACTTACCATAAATGTAGATGTTCGAGTGTCTTCACTGTTGCAGTCTGGGTTTCCCTCCCTCCTGTCCCCTCTTATTTTTACCTTTGTATGGTTTCCTTTCTCACCATTCTTTTGAGGTGTATTTGCAAAGGTTATGGGACCTTGCTCATTTTGGAACTCCTGACATCTGGGGCAAGAAAAACTGGAGAACATGGTGTCAGCTGTGGCGCTCTGACGTCAGGAAGCATGGTTGAACAGCCGACGCCGGACCCAGACTTTGGGATTCTGGCCAACCGAGGACTGCCTGCCGGCAGGGGAGAACCCTACGGTCATGATTGCAACAGTGAAGACACTCTCCTACATTTATGGTAAGTGTACACAACTGTACTTTTGGGGGAGCCAAAAAATTTTGACAAACAGTTTTGTGGGATGTAGTTTGCTTTAGAATAATTTCAAACTGTTATGGTCTTAGTTGGGTTTTCCAGGTTGAATTTTATTTCAAGGAAGGCACCTTTGTGGCCCAACTTCACAATGAGGACATGACACAAGGGGGAGTAACGCTGTCCTATGCTGGTGAGTACTATGTCCAGTATGTTTGATCCTCTGGTTGGAGAGTACACTTTGTCCAGGGTGTGTGCATTGATACAGGCACAACATTTCCTGGACTTTGAGTCAGAGGTGGTGTACATTGCCTAGTTTATAGAGGGTAGTTAAATTCTCCCATAAGTACGGTATTTGATTGAATGGTGAGCCCCTCTAATAGGTCTAGGTAGGAGTTTTGAGCTTCATGGGTCATAGAGGGTGACCTGTAGCTGACTTGGATATGGTAGGGAACCTTGTCTGTGGAGAAATGGGTGTGGATGAACTCGAGGGCATTATCCTGTTTAACTAGCCTAGAGTTGCATTTGCTGCTAATGTAGATTGAGACACTCCTGCCTTTAGCCCCTGTCTGTGCTGCTGTTGGTCTAAATGTGTGGAAGGCACTGTAGCCTTCCAATTCCTGAGTACTTTCTATGGCTTTAAACCAAGTCTCTCTAACAGCATAGATGTTTACATTCTCCAGATTGAGGAAAGCTTGTAGGGAGTAGAGTTTCTTGTTTAGGCTCCTAGCACTGAGCAGTAGCACCTTAAGATTGCACTCAACTCTTTGAACCATCTTTGATCCTCTGGACCTCTTCAAGTGATTACAGACAATACCACAGTCATGTGGTACATCATCAAGCAAGGAGGAACCAGGTTGTACCCCCCCCTTTGTAGACTGGATCTGTTAGCTTGGGATGTAGATAGCTTAGGATGAAGTCTTTATGAAGAGAGATGAAAACGCTGGTGCTACAAGTGCGTTTGTCTGCAGTTTGTGGATTGTGCATTAAAACTTTTTTTTAAACAAACCTCGTATTTTCCATTTTCTGGGGGACATGCAAGGTGGATTCTAATTACAATTTTGATGCTTCTGCTTCACTTTTTTTGTTAGTTAGCGTGGGATGTAGCTTCATAGCACAGTCTCACTCAGGCATCCTACATTTATGGCCGGCCTTAGGCATAGGCCAACTAGGCGGTCGCCTAGGGCGCCGCTGTAGCAGGGGCGCTTTTCCAGTATTTGGTGTAGGTAGACCAGGTTGGGGGCACCTGGATGGTGAGGGGGGGCGCTGTGGAGCCCTTTTGCCTATGGCACCAGCTGACCTAGGGCCGCTGCTGCTACATTCTGTCAATAAAATTGTGTGGCAGACAAGCTGAGCAGGACCAGGACAGACCCTCACCGGATGGAAACTAGATTAGGGGTCTTCCAGGATTTGATCCATCTGTGGGAAGTTTCTCAAGTAGACCTTTTTACCTCCTCATTGAAAAATCAACTGGCAAGATTTAGTTCTAGGTCTCCATGCAAGAAGGACTGCAAGACGTATGCAGAATGTTCCTGTATGCTTTTCCACCAATATCTGAGGTACTTCTGAAGATTCAGAAGATATCCCCCAAGATCTTTGTGATGACACCCTTCTGGTTCAGGCAACTGTGGTTCTCCCTTCTTTTGGAAATGGCCATTGCAGTTAACACAAGCTTCCTCACAGATTGTATCTACTCACATAAGAACAAGGGCGTGTTTCACACCCCAACATCAATTTTCAATTGGCTGCCTGGATGACAGGGTCTTAATTCCATTTAGTCACCTGTCGACTGAGGATGTGCAGCAGGTATTAATAGAGACATAGTCTGCTACTTGAAAACTGTACATTAGCAAACAGAAAAGTTCTAGTTGGTGCCAACAACATAACCAACACCCATTCAAGGCTAGTTGATGTCCTTCTATTCGTATGCTGCAGTATTGATAACATGGGGGAGTCGACCTCTGGCTGACTTGTACATTCTGCCAGTATGCCAAAGTCTAAATGCTACTGTAAGGTACGTGTGGCACCGCACATCAATTAGCGTATGCCTGCCATAAAGAGACATCGGGTGTAAAGTGGATGTCAGCATGTACCTACCCCAGAACTTTTCTGCTGCCTGTGATTGCCAGCTCCGGTCATCGCTCGTCAGAGAAGTCGCATTTGTGCTTTAGATAAGTACCCCATTTTTTTTTTTCTTAATTCCTTTTGGCTACTTTTTTTTTTTTTCTTTTGTAGTGAGTACATGTCAGCTAGGAAGGGTAAGTGTCAGTGTGGAAGGCAGATTCCACATGGACTCCCACAAGCTTTGCTTGTTTGTCTAGGCCTAGATCACCTTCACACCTCCTGCGATATCTGTAAGGCCTTTGTTCCAAAGATCAGTTGTCTAGTGTCCCTTGGGCTATACTTGGAAAATCAGTGCCTTAAGTGCTTAGCCCATAATATGGGTCCAACATCGGGCCTTTCAGAAGAGCTGCGACTTAAGAAGGTCAAGAACCCTTGGCATGATCCTAAGGCTGCTCCCTCTATTTCGAGAATACCTTCTGAGGCCGATGAAGGCCCGGAGGCCACTTAAGAATCTATAGAGCCTCCTTCAATGGGTACCATTGTGGAAGTCATGAAGTAATCTGCAGGCATGTCCCAGAGGGATTTGCAGGAATCTGATTTGGGTGCTGGGGGGAACCATGGCTGGATGCCCCTCTGGACAACAAAGCCCTATTTGGCAGTGCTGCTGCAGAGCTTTTTAAAACTCTTCAGGAAAAGGGGAAGGAACTCCAAGACACAAAAACACATTTTTGTCTCTCTCGTTCCCTGCTTCCAGAGAAATTACCCAGCCAGAATCACCTTTGTACGGAAGGCAGCTAAATCTTTCCCATCCAAAGGTAAATGTATTCTAGGAGACAGCCTCCTTTCAAGTCTGCTTCTTCCACACCTTCTCAGAAACGGCCTTTTCAGGCCGAACTTGGTAGTCTGTGACTACCAGGCGCCAGATCCATCTATTCCCTTTTCTCTTCACCTTTCTCTTTCCCTTGCAGCTTGGAAACAGATAACCCAGGACTCATGGGCCATTTCTATCATCAGTCAAAGCTCCCCTCTTCTTTCAGGGGAATACCACAACCCCCACAGGACCAATTGGAATTCTTCCCACTAGTCCTTTCCTCTCTCCTTTCTCAGGGCACTATCCAGGAGGTACCACCCTTTCAAAGGTAATAAAGATTTTACTCCAGGATGTTTCTGGACCCAAGAAAGGATGGCCCCTTGGAGGCCTATCCTGGACCTTTCTCATTTAAAAACCTTTCTGAAAGTGATTAAAAAAAATCCAACTAACGCAGCATAAACTCGTCAAAAATGGAAAAAGTCACTGTACTGAGATGCAAAAACTTTAATACAGCTAAAGGTAAGCGCTTTCACAGTATTGAGAGCTGCTTCATCAGACCTGACTAAAAAATACACAACCGCTATTTAAAACCATAATCCCTCCCTCTTAACGTATTACATCAATAAAGGATGCAAAACGCAGGATATTCTAACATTAATGAATGAAAAGACCAGATCGCTTAAGTAATTAAAGGGTCCTAAAAGCCATGCTTGCGATTCATTCAACAAAAAGTAGACGTGAAGTTGTTCAGTCTCGCCGTTCATTCATCACTGATGGGTTCGGAGCTGATCCTCTGCTCCGACACAGCTGACTAGCAAGCTCAAAGTTCTCTGGTAGCTTGAGACCCCACCCCTTATCCCATGATTCATTGCTGGAATTACCTCCGATCTAGTTTGCCGTGGCACGGATCTCTTGGTTTCCAGCTTGGCTCGAGACTTTATTGGGAGTTTTTCAACTTTCAGCAAGTTATATTTTCACTTTTTTATATACTTTGTTCTATTCATAGTAGCAGATGTACTAGTTAGTAAGTAGTACTTTTTTCTGTGTTTTTACCCCTTTCCTCAGTATTCTATCTTGCCTTTGGCCTTTTGGCCTTAGGATTAGTGATTAGTCAATGATCCCCTTTGGGGCTATCGTTTTGGATCTTTAATTACTGTTTGTAGTTGTTAGTGCCCCTTTTTGGGCTGTGTGTATGTTTGTGTGAGTTACTTAGTTTAAAACCGCTCTTAGTTAATCAGTGTGCTTGAGTTGTGTAATGTCTGAAGATAAGGACAAGCATCCAAAGTCTGGGTTTAAAAGCTCCCAGACTGCGGACGGAAAATGTCAGTCACAGATGCCCATGTGCAGTGTGTTTACTGCTTCGGTGAGGTACATTTGCAAGAGTCTTGCAGCATATGTCATTCCTTTTCCACAAGAGTGTTAGCTGGAAGGAAGAGGAAATTGATAGGGGTATCATTAAGCAACCCTTTTCTGAGTTATTGTCTGACCAGGATGGAGCCCAGTAAATCATCCAGATCTTCTAAGTCTTCCACTAATTCTCGATTAAAGAAAGGAAAGTGGTCAAATTGTGGTGACTTCGGCTCCACTGCCCTCTGAGCAGGCAGTCTGCTCTTTTCTGAACCAGGACACCGGCCTTGGAACTGGTTACTGAAAAACCTCCTTCCATATTGCTCCAATCAGCTCCATCTGTCCACTCTTCCAGGTCCTCTGTCAGCTTATATGATCTGAATGTGGACTGGCTGGTTCAGCAACTCTCGAAGGCACCTGGCTTAGTTAAATTGCTGTCGGCTCAGACACAACCGTCGGAGCCGAAGACCACTACCCTTGAATTGTCTGCTCCTCCTCCGAGCCATATCGGACCTTAGGAGCCATAGAAGGCTGACCTCATGGATCCCTTGGAGCTGACACCTGCTCCAGTGTCGTCTGCTCCATCTGCTCGGACGTTCTCGGCGCCGACTGGGGACTCTAGGAGCCGACGCACTCTGGTCTGGTTCAGGGAGGATAGCCGCACCAACTTGTCGGTGCGGACTCTTCCTCTCAGGGCCTCGGCTCGGGTGAGCTCGGCTCCTACCTCTGGCTCGGAGCCCATGACTTCGGTGCGGGAGGAGATCCCGGCTCCATCGGGGCAATCGACTCCTCATCGGAGCCAAGGTGCTTTCGATGCCATGAGGCGAGTTTTGTCTCCCAAGACTTCCTCATCTCAAGGTCTGGCCTCTTCTTCCCCTAAAGTACCTGTCTGTTTCCTCTGGTCCTCCCAAGCGTAGAGACCCTGTGCCTCAGGTAGCCCCACAGGGTGCTTCCTGCTCTTCTGAGACCTCTCCAGATGTTCCCCTGAAGAGGTTTCCACGAAGAGTTTATGCAAGAGGAGGCATTTGGACCCCCCCCCAGGAGTCTATCATGTCTGACACCGACCTGGATGAAATCAGAAGGGTCCCCCGGATCCCTCTCTGAGGACATCTCCTTTGCGGAGATTCTTGACATCCTTAGGCAGAGGGGTGATTGGCAGTCCAAGAGCCCTACTGAGGTTGTCTGTTCTCCTGAAGGCATTTGAGTCTCAACCTTCCACCTCTTTGGTATCTCTGCCCTATGATGACCTTATGGATCTGGTCTCTTGTAGGGTGTGGGAGTCCCCAGAATCTATAGAACATGTTCCTCGGAGGCCTAATAAGTTTATTTCAGCCCCTGTGGATAAGTCCTTTTTGACCATGGGGAGTCCCTGTTGATGCCATGGTGGTGGCGGCAGCCACCAAAAAGGAAATATCTGAGACTTCCTCATCTATCCATCCTTCTAATAGAGAATCTAGGATCATGGATAGATATGGGAAACTCATGTTCAGTTCAGCGACTTTCTCAGATCACTGAACTAGACACATTTTACCAGACTGCAGAGAGATCTCCTTAAGGAGTTGAGAGATGCTCCTTCAGGGTACTGTAGCTTCAAGTGTATCCGATAAGATTGCCACTCAGCTCTCTACCTTCAGTTCGATAGTCATCTCTTCCATGCGTCTCATACACGCAGCTGATGGTTCGAGTAGAGCCGCAGGTACAGGAATCTCTCTCCGTAGGCATGCCTGGATGCGACTCTGTTCCTTCGAAGAACCCTTCGTCTTTTTTTACTAATACCCCATTTGATGGCTCATTCTTGTTTGGGCCAAAGGTGAAGGAGACTTTAACCAAGTGTGAGCAAGAAGGAAAGACTGTCTGCCATTGGAGTCTGTTTTTCCACCCCCACTCAACCCTTTCCCAAAGGTCAGAGGGGGAGGAAAGATGTGGTTTCGGAAAGCCCAAGGAGCCTTTCAAGACACATGTGGAGAGCCCCCATCCAGAGGCAGAGGAGGGGGCTTCAATGGAAGACGCCGCCCTGGCGACAGAGGGGATCCGCAACACCAGGGTGACAGATCACTTCGCTGGTCAATCCTACCAGCGCTGCTGAAGAGGCCAGCCTGTCCTACGCTGGAGGCAGTCGGGTCACTTATCTTTGTACCCCAAAGCCTGGTTAAATACAACAAATGACAGTTGGGTACGAAGTATCATTTCCAGAGGGTATTTCATACCATTCTCCACCCAGCCTCTTCCCTTCAAAAATATCCTAGACGTTCCACCCAGTCATTTGGGACAAGCAGCAATAGAGGTATGCCGATTGCTAGAAAAGTCTTCCAGCCAGTCCCAGCAGACCAGACAGGATTCGGAACTTACTCAAGGTTCTTTTTGGTTCCAAAGAAAACAGGGGACCGGAGACCCATTTTGGATCTCAGCAGACTCTACCAATTTGTGAGAAAACAGAAGTTCCGAATGGTCATGCTACAGTCCATACTCCCCTTGTTGGGGAAGGACAGGTGGATGTGCTCGATCGATCTCAAGGATCATAAAGATGGCGAGACCATCCAGAGATCACCTTTGTTTCCGTCTGGGAGCCACTCATTATCAATTCCGAGCTCTGCCCTTTGGTCTCACTATAGCCCCCAGAGTGTTCAAGTGCATGGCAGTAGTCACGGCTCACCTGAGGAGTCTAGGATTCCAGGTGTTTCCGAACCTAGACTATTGGCTCCTTACCTCCACCACCAGGCATCAACTTCTTCAAGCAAGAGAGGCTACTCTGACACTCTGATAGCTAGGCATTACAGTCAACTTTGAAAAGTCTGCCTTGTTGCCATCGCAGCATATCGTTTTTATAGGGACAGAACTAGAAACGTCAAACCACCACTCTCTGCCTTCCGCCAGAAAGAATATCTATTCTTCGCCAACCCATCATGTCCCTAATATCAAAGAACAGAGCACCAGCAACAGAGGTATTGAAAGTTCTAGGATTGATGGCGGCAGCCTTAGCAAGGATGCATATGAGAATCCTTCAATGGCTTCTGTTCACGCAATGGTCTTGCCAAGAATTTCCAATGAATCACATGATCCTGATAAATTCCTGCAAGAAGGCTCTTCAGTGGTGGTTAACGTCTCTTCTTGTCACAATAGGATGTCCTTGCGTCGCCCTCCTGTTGCCACTGTGACCACGGATGCTTCCCTGAGAGGGTGGGGGGGGCCTATTTCAGGGAAAGACTGCCCAAGGCACATGGACAAATCAAGAAACACATCTGCATATCAATATCCTAGAGATGAGAGTAGTACTTCTAGCATTGCAATACTTTCAGGACTCTCTTCCTCTAGGGACAATTGCAATACAGACAGCATATCATTGGTCTGGTATCTGAACAAGCAAGGCGGGACCAAGTCTTATCCCCTTTGCCGAGAAGCCCTGAGAGTATGGCAGCGGGCACTGTCGTCACAGCTCTTTCTGTTGGCAATGCACATCCCAGGCAAATCCAACGTAATAGCGGACAGACTGAGCAGAGCAATCTTGTTGCCCCACGAATGGTCCCTCAAACAAGAGATTGCGAACAAAATCTTCCTCAAATGGGGCCAGCCTTCCTGCGACCTCTTCGCCAGTCACATCAACAAATGCAGAAGCTATTTTGCCCTAATTCCCACGCCAGGTCACTCCCCCAAGGAATGCTCTTGTCCACGATTGGCCCCAGGTCTCCTCTATGCATTTCCACCAATTCCCCTGATTTCCAAATTCTTACAGAAAGCCAAGTCACTGGGACGGACAGTCATCCTCATAGCCCCTAAGTGACCTCTGCAGATTTGGTTCCCGTTTCTTTATCATATTCTGGAAGGTCTATGGATCCTGGACCCAGTTCTGGACTTGACACATCCATCATGGGATCTTCACCCATCATTGCAGACACTGAAGCTAACAGTGTGGCTGCTCCAATTTCCCGCATAGCCAGGCTCTATAATATTTCCCATGACACTAGTCGGATTTTGTTGGCTTCCCACAAACCTTTCACCAGAAAATTGTATTGTAAGTGGAAGAGATTTTCCATTTGGGCTTCTTCCCATAACACTGACCCTTTTAAAGCGCCATTGTCTTCTATCTTAAAATTCTTGACAGAAATCTTCAACAAAGGAGCAACAGCATCTACTATACGAGTACAATTGGCTGCTACATCTAATTTCCATCTAGGAATTGATGGTTTGAATATTATGCTCACCAATTGTCTAAGGCTTTTCTAAAAGGTTCCTTTTACATAAGGCCTCCAGTGAAGACACCTTATATTCCACCTGGAATTTGAATTTTATGTTCTCATATCATTCTTCCTTTTGAGCCTGCATCATCTTGTGAACTAAAATTCTTGTCATGGAAAACTATCTTCTTAGTAGCCATCACTTCAGTCTGTAGTGTCAGAGCTCCAAGCCCTTTCCATCAAGCCCCCTTACATGGTCTTCCATACTGACAGAGTATCTCTCAGAACTAAGCCATCCTTTCTTCCCAAAGTATGTTCTGAGGTTAACATTAATCAAGTCCTTGAGTTACGCGTTTTCTTCCCTAATCATACCAACAAATTGGAATACATGTTGCATAAACTCTATGTTCATAGACGACTTAGATTGTATTTGGACAGAACCAAAAACATTAGGAAATCAGATCAACTCTGTGTCCTTTTCTGAGACCAGGAAAGATAAACCAGTTGCTAAAGTAACCCTGTCTAAGTGGCTGTCAGATTGCATCACCTATATGTATGCTTCTCATAATATGCCATTGTCTAGTAAGGTAAAGGCTCATTCAACCAGAGCAGTTTCTACCTCGTCAGCATTTCAAGCCAAATTGCCTTTGGATAACATCTGTGCAGCAGCCACCTGGTCTAAACCTCAAACTTTTATAACTCATTACAAAGTGGATAAGGCCTCCAGGGACCGGGTTTAATTTGGTTCTACAGTTCTGAAGAGTGTACTTCTGTGAGCAACACAAGATCAGGGTGCTAGGGATGCTACCCATCAGTGATGAATGAATGAATGGCGAGATTGAACAACTTTACATAAAGAAGTTATGTACTCACCATAACGTTCCATGTATGTTGTTCCATCTCGCCTTCATTCTCACGTCCCTCCCTGGATGCCTAAAAACGTGCTTAGAATAAATATACTTGCAAGCTTTACACTTCCTACAAGGAAAAGTACCACTTCAAAGTGAAGTTAAAGAATCAGCTGCCATACCAGCACTCTTATAACGAAGTTGTCTCTTGAGACAGATTATTGTGAAAACAGAACTTGGTTGCGTCACCTACAAGTTCCATACGTTCAGAACAGCTGCGTAAAATCCCCCAGTTCTTCCTCACTACATCACCAACAAGATTGTCGCATGAATATGTAAATATGCATATCACTTCCCTGTCATGTTGTTCTCTGGTTCCTCTCATAGGTTGTACCATTTCTGAAAATTGAGCTAGCCTTACTATCCCTCTCTGCTCTCACTCTCAAATTGCAAGAATCAGCCTCTTTTGTATTATAGCCTCTCTGCAGAAACTCTTTTCAGATCTTCAAAAACTCGACCCAAAGATTCATCTTCTGTGTGCAAACATATGGTCCTGAGGAACTGTGCTCTGAACACATTCCTAGAAATATGCCTAGGATGCATGCTACTTTTGTGTAAAAAGGAGATGTTCTTGTTTCACTGTTGCAGTCATTACATTTGGGTAATACTGCTGGCAGGTTGCCCTCAGCCGGCCTGAATTCCAAAGTCTTGGGTCCTGCATCGGCTGCTGTCGTCCCTTCCCTGAAGTCAGGGCGTCAAGGTTATAAAAGAAGCAGCCGACGCCATTTTCTTCAGTCTTTCTTGCGTGGTACTCTAAGCAGAAGCAATTTGCAAGTGCCGGTCGGCCGACTCCTGAGATTTTCGTGTTCGAATTTCAGATCCAAAGTCTTCAATAAAGCTAAGTACCCTGTTGGGGAAACTTTTTTTTCTTGCTCCAGACCGATGTCAGAAAAAGTAAATAATCGTATTTCTTGTGGAAAGCAAATACCTCATAAGGACTTTCATACTGTATTCCTTGCCTAGGCCCTGATCACAACATTTCTGGTTGTCGGTTTTGTGCTAGATTTAACCAACCCCCTATTAAGCGTCTGTATGATTTTGCTTTAAACTATTTTGGACGCCGGTTTAATTATCCAGAAATGTCTGATAGCCATCCGACTACCGGAGTTCACAAAAATGAAAAGAAAAGGAGAGAGATAAACAACTGAGGCCCAAAACCGACAAAGCTTCTCCTAAGCCAGGCGCCAGTTCTCAGTGAGGCACTTTCGCAGCCCCTGACGCCTGCTACTTTAGAGTCGTAGGCCGTTACCGACTCCCACATGGAGTCTGCCATGCTGCTGGAAACTCAAGGTAATGGAGCCTCTGATACTATTCCTTCAGATGGGTCCGGAGGCGCTGAGCAGGCACCGGCTTCTGAGGGTGTATTCAGACCTAAACATCTTTACACTAAACTGACTTCAGCTTCAAAGGCCAAAGACTAAAGCACCTTCTAAAGCAAAGAAACAAACTCAAGAGCTACATGGACAGGCTTCTATGCCCAAAAAACAGATGCTCAAAATGGCCGAAAACTTGATTGCCTTGATCAGGGGTTCCCATCCTCCTCCTGATAAGAGGCCTTGGCAAGAGGCTGACTATGAATCTTCAGATCAGGTTTCTATTTCTTCTGATTCCTCTTCTGATCAGGAATATTCTCTTCCCCCCTATGAGGATTCTCATGCTGAAGAATTTATACCTTCAGCCTCTCCTCCAGAGGACTATTCTTTTGGGGAAATCTTGCATACCATGAGGGAGCATTTCCACTGGGAGAGCCAAGATTTTTCAGAATCTAAAAAGAGGCTCAGGGATTTCCTTTTACTACCTCAACACAGGCCTCTAGCCATTCCACCTGTTAGACATTGTAGATGTGTTTTCGGAGTCTAGTCTTACCCCTGATTCCTTACTCCTTACTCCAGCTCCTGTTAAGCCTGACCGATATTACAGGGTTCCTGACTCTCATAAATTCCTTTTTAAAAATCCTGCTGCAGACCCAGAAACAGGGTCCCAAAAGAGTTAAGGCTTCCGCTGCAAAAAACCCTACCCCCTCATAGAGATTCTAGGGCACTGGATAGATGGGAAAAAAAGGTCAACACATCTGCTACCTTGGCTATAAAGGCCTTAAACTGTCAGTTTTATATGCTCAAATAACAGCAACATATCATGGCATTGCTTAAACAGAAAATGTTGTTAAACTCTGAATGTGCAGAAAACAAGGAAATGGAGGATTTATTGCATGCAGCTGAACAAGTTGGAAAGCATACTTTGCAATGTGGTTTTGATTCTTTGGAGGCTTCCTGCAGGGCCGCAGTTATGGGTTCTGTAATTAGGAGGCATGCTTGGTCAAAGGAACAAAATCTGCTTGATCATGTCAAAGTTAAATTATTAGATGCACCTTTACAGCATGATACTTTGTTTGGTGTTAAGGCAGAAGAGGTGTTAAAGAAAATGGAGGACAAAGCTAAATTTATGCAAACTGTCAAAGATTTTTTTACAAGTACAACCACCTAGGTTTAGTAGACACTGGCCTACAAAGAATTGGTCCTTTCCTGTGTCAGACATACCTCAAAGGGGCAAATCCAGATGCTCTAGAGGCAGATCCCAAGTACAAGGTTCATACAGGTCAAAGCAATGGGGTGCATATACCTCCAAAGTTGGAGAAGACAAATCACAAACATATAGGAAACAGTCCCAATGACTTCCCCCTGCCTGCACCAAGCACTTATCTCTTGGCAGCACCCTTGGGGGGAAATTAGCACTTTTTTCTCAAAATTGGCATATTGTAACCCAGGACAAGTGGGTTCTAAATACAGTGTCACAAGGCTACAGGTTCCATTTCCATACCCTGCCAAAGGCAAACTGCTGGCCAGATCTGCCAAAATATCAATGGGCAGAGGCACAAAGCCAAGTCTCATCCCTCATGGACATGGGGGCCATTCAACAAGTACCAGAGCAAGAGCAGGGACAAGGATTTTACTCAAGACTGTTCCTGGTACCCAGAAAGGACAAGGCCTGGAGACCAATACTGGAACTATCTATTCTGAGCACATTCCTGGATATACCAAAATTCAAAATGTTGACTCTGCAGCAGCTTCTGCCCATGGTGGGCAAGAACGCTTGGCTTGTGACTTTAGACCTAAAAGAGGCATTCCCTGCATGTCCCAATCGGACAATCATGCAGAAGGTACCTCAGATTCAAGGCTGGCTCAATGCATTACCAATTCTCTGCACTGCCCTTTGGCTTATTTACTGCGCCCAGGGTCTTTACAAAGTGCCTGGCACCAGTAATTGCATTCTTCAGACAAAGAGGAATACAAATATATCCTTACTTGGACGACTGTCTAATTCAAGCAGAGAACAAGGACATTCTTCTACAGCATCTGGCGTTTGTGAAAAGGCTTCTAACATGCCTAGGGTACACAGTCAACGAAAAGAAATAAAAACTAGTACCCTCTCAAGAGTTAATATTCCTGGGTGCAAGCTGAAGTACAACTGCCCAGATGGCTTATCGCATGCCAGACAAAGGCAACTGACTGACTATTTCAAAATGTTGGCAACAAAGGCCCAGTTATCTGCAAGAAAAATTCTGCAGGCTTTGGGTTTCGTGGCATCCTGCATCCTACTAATTCCATATGCAAGACTGCATACGAGGAAACTTCAATGGTACCTAAAAAGTGTTTGGACTCGACATTGCCACTGCCTGGAAACAGTGATTACTCTCTCCCTGCCTGCAACAGGAGTTTCACATTACCCCCCATCCAGGCAGACACTAACAACAGATGCATCCGATTATGCCTGGGGGGCCCACATGGCGGGAAGATGCATTCAGGGCATATGATCCTCAAACCAAATGCATCTACATGTCAATCAAAAAGATACTAGCTGTTCAAAATGCCCTGACAGCCTTCAAGGACCTACTTCATCTGGGACAACTACTGATAAAGACAGACAACACCACAGTCATGTAGTATATAAACAAGCAGGGGGCACACATTCTTACCCCCTTTGCAGACTAGCCATGACTTTGTGGGACACAGCATTGACTTGCCAAGTACATCTGCAGGTGCAGTTCCTGTCGGGAAAGGAAAATACTCTGGCAGACGAACTAAGCAGAAACCTCATGGATCCCCACGAGTGTGGCAGCTGGATCCACAAGTCTTCAGCATGATAACAAGGAAATGGGGATGCCCGGACATCGATCTATTTGCCTCCCCTCACAACTACCAACTAAAAAGATTCTGCACAAGGACGTATCACAGACAAGCATGGAAAGTGGACGCCCTATCTTTCAGCTGGAAAAACTTATCAGCATATGCCTTTCCCCCACTGCCTCTCTTCCCCACGGTACTCCTAAAGGTCAGACAGGAGAAGCCAAAGATGATTCTGATTGCCCCAGACTGGCCCTGCCAGTACTGGTATCCAATTCTAAGGAACTTGTCACAATGCCCAGCTTGGACCTTACCTCAAATACATAATCTACTGTCCCAGCAAAACAATCTGATCCTGCACAGCCAACTCAGGACTTTAAACCTGGCAGCATGGCGGATAATGTAGTCATACAAAACACACCTCTCAGTAAAGCTGTGATGGATATCATTTTGGAAGCCAGAAGGCCTACTACTAGAAATCTTATGCTGGAAAATGGAAGAGATTCTGTGCTTGGAACCAGGCACAAGGAATTGATACAGCTGTGCCAAATATTCCTCAGATTTTGCAATACTTAACGGAAATGCTGGACAAAGGCCCATCTTTTTCATCAATTAAAATTCATGCCTCTGCCATTTCGGCTCATTACAATACAGAGCCTCCCATTTTTTCTCATCCTTTATTAAAGCAGTACCTCAGAGGAGCCAAAAATGTAAGACCTCCAAGGAGATCGCCAGTACCTGCATGGGACCTCAACTGTGTATTGGAAAAACTTACCCTGCCTCCTTTTGAGCCAGCTGCTACTACTGATGTAAAGTTTTTATCTTGGAAAACAGCTCTGCTCCTAGAAATAACTTCTGCAAGACAAGTTTCAGAGCTGCAGGCACTCATGGCTGTGGAACCTTTTATCATTTTTTATCCAGACAGGGTTTCTCTGAGGACAAACTCGACATTTATGCCTAAGGTGGTGTCCAGTGTGGCTCTTAAACTATTCATCTGTCAACTTTTTATCCTAATCCACAGAACAAGCGGGAGAGAATTCTGCATTCTTTGGACGTACACAGACCGCTTAGATTCTACTTGGACAGAACCAAAGTTTTCAGGAAGACAGAGAAATTACTAGTGGCATATGCTGCATGATCACAAGGAATGGCCATCTCAAAGCAGACTTATTTCAAAGTGGATAGGCCACTGCATTTGTTTCTGCTACTTTCACCATGGCAAACCAGTGCCTAAGGACATTAGGCCACATTCAACCAGAGCTGCAGCCACTTCAGCCTTTCTCAGGGGAGTACCAACCAAAGACATTTTAGAGGCTGCTACTTGGAGTTCAGTGCACACCTTTACAAAGCACTATCACCTGCCACTCTACTCTAAATCCAGAGCAGGCTTTGCCACTGCAGTTCTGCAGTGCCTCATAGCCGCTCCTAATGCTGTTTAGCTCCACTCTCCCAACCATAGCTTTGGGACTCAACCCAAATGTAATGACTGCAACAGTGAAACATGAAGAACATAGTACAGTTGTGTACACTTACCATAAATGTAGATGTTAGAGTGTATTCACTGTTGCAGTCCAGGATACCCACCCGCCATCCCCCTTTTTTCTGCTGGAACTTATCTTTCCTTCTCTGATTTATGCAACTTATGCGGTGTATTTGCTTGTAGATGAAGGTAAAGTTTATATTGGTCCATGTATTTTTATATATACAAATTTTGGCTACCCTTTTAGGGGGCACTGGACATCTGGGGCAAGAAACTGAAGGAAGTGGCGTCTGCTGCTGCTTCTATACCCCTGATGCCCTGACGTCAGGGAAGGGACGACAGCAGCCGACACAGGACCCAAGACTTTGGAATTCAGGCCGGCTGAGGGCAACCTGCTAGCAGGATTACCCAAATGTAATGACTGCAACAGTGAATACACTCAACATCTACATTTATGGTAAGTGTACACAACTGTACTTTCTTTTTGCAAGGCTTTCTGTACACTTCAGTCTTAAATCTACCCAAAACTTCCCTGCTCGGTGATATCCAAGAAATCTATCAACTCAAGAACTCAGTAATATTTTGCACGTACATAAAAATAACTCATTAAGCATCTCTGTAGTACCACTCCATAACACGAAAATGTCATCAACAAATAGTTCATTATAATGAATAATGTACTGAGAAAAAACATTATTGTGTAGAATGATTCTGTTCCCAATAGGCTAAAACAAGGTTGGTGTAGCTAATTGCACAGGCTATGCCCATGCCAACCTTCTGTAAATAATATTGCTCACCAAATGCAAATGCATTATTTTCCAATATCAGCTCTAGAAGCATACAAATCTCTACCTTCATACTGAAAAAAAACAGCATGCTCTTGTAAAACACATCTCACATAATCTACACCAATGTTGGGAATCCCTGTGAACAAAGAAGTGACATCCAACGTAACATAAGTTCTTGATCAGCTGGTTTACAACATACACTATGATACAAAGCTGTCAAAAAATCCTTGGTATCTTTTCAAGACACATTTCTTATTCTCTAGCACTGGTCATAACTTCTTCTCTATATAGATGTATAAGGACTCAGTGTGGCCTAGCCTCTGCTAGATAATATAGGATGCATAGGAGGTCTACTCATACTGTTGTGGACCTTGGGAAGTCTTAGGAAGTCCATAGAGTATCAGGATAGTGGGATGCTCAACTGAAAAATATTTGAACAAGTTCATAGTTGGGTACTAGGCTATTGGCCCTAGGGCTTATATAAGCCTAGCCAAAAATGTACCCTGGCTTTCGCCACCCAAGAAAACTATTTTCCTGTGCCCCTGTCAAGCAGAGCCACAGAGGTGATCCTGGTGTGAATTTCCTATTTCCCATCTAATCATAAAGATTTTTCTTGAGTGCCAATGAGTAGCTTTGTTTGATATAGAGAGGTAGTTTGTTCCAGAGTATGGGAAGTCTCTGAGACAGGAATCTATCTCTCCAGCATGTTCTGTTTATTGTAGTGACAAGGTTTAGCTAGGAGGGATTGGGATTTCTTTAAGTGGAGCATGTCCAACAGCTCAGAGTTTGACATAGCTTTGTATGTTAGGCAGAGATTCTCTCTGAGTAGGCAATATGCGATGGAGTAAAGCTGGAGTTTTTTGAGGCTGTCTGCGTAGGGTATCTGTTTGAGGCCGATAATCCTCTTTGTGAGGTATTTTTGCGGCCTTTCCAGTTGCTGTAGATGTCTTGTGAGGTACATACCAAAAGGGGCATTGTACTGTATAATGGGTCTAATGCGTGACGAGTAGAGGGGAACAATTGACCTCTTTTTTTTTTTTTTTTTTTTCTGGGTGAGAAACCTTTTGTGATGGTGTGCCACGTAGAAGGATTTCCTGAGTACTGTGGCAATGTGATTATCAAAGGAGAGACTGCTGTCCACCTGTGTCCCAAGGTCTCTTATCACACTTTCGGTGGTAAGTAGACTACCACCCATGTGGTAGCTCATGGGTACAGAGATATTCTTCGTGTTTCACTGTTGCAGTCATCACATTTGGGTTATCTGCTTGCAGTAGCCCTCAGTCGGCCTGATTATCAAAGTCTTGGGTCCTGCATAGGTAGCTGTCCCTTCTTCCGTGATGTCAGGTCATCAGGGGTATAAAACATGCAGCTGACGCCATTACATCAGTCTTTCTTGCCATGTGGTAGCAGAAGCAGTTCACAAGTGCCGGTCGGCCGACTCCTGAAATTTTCGTTTTCGAGTTTCAGAACCGTCTTCAACTAAAAGCTAAGTACCCTTTTGGGGAAACTTTTTCTTGCTCTAAACCAATATCAGTAAAAGTAAATAACTGCATTACTTGTGGAAAGCAAATACCTCAAAGATTTTCATTCGTACTGTATTCCTTGCCTAGGCCCTGACCACGATGTACCTCTGTCTATTTTGTGCCTTACTTAAACCACGAACTATCCATAGTCTGTTTATTTTTGCTTCTAAATATTTTGGTGCTCAGTTCAGTTCTGATATGTCTTCGGTAAGCCATCCGACTACCGACATTGCAAAAAAATGCAAAGATAAAGACAGAGACAGGCCGCCTAGGTCCAAAGCTGCCGCCGAAGCTTCTCCTAAGCCAGTCACCAGTTTGCTGGTACTCATTGAGGCACTTTTGCAGCCCCTGATACCGGCTACTTCAAATTCACAGGCATGTACTGAGACCTATTCGGAGTCTGATGTGCCGTGAGATGCTTCAACTGTGGAACCTGCGGATGTCTCTACCTTGGATGGGTCTGGAACCGCTGTGCAGGCACTGGCTTCTGAGGGTGTATTCAGGCCTACTGACTTGCACATTAAACCGATGCCATTTTCAAGGCCTAAAACCTGAACCATGCCTAGAAAACTGACGCCCAGACCGCATGGTCAGGCCTCTATGCCTAAGAAACAAATGATAAGAATGGCTGAAGACCTTATTACTTTAATCAGGGGAAGCCAGCCTTCCCCCTCTGAGACCTAGGACCGAGTTTGCTTATAACACTTCTGACCAGTATTCTGAGTTTTCTGTTTCCTTTGATGACCAGGATTTACCCTTATCCACCTATGAGGATTCTGATGCTGAGGACTCTATTCCCTCTGCTTCTACCCCAGAGGATTTCTCTTTTGGTGAAACTTTGCATACTCTAAGGGAGTATTTTCGTTGGAATGGTCAGGATTTCTCTGATTGTAAAAAGAGGCTTAAGGATTTCTTACTACTGCCCCAGCACGGGCCTTTAGCCATACCTCCTGTACTAGACATTGCTGATGATGCCTTTTCAGAATCTAGCTTGGCCCCTGACTCTCTACCTCCTGCTCCCAGAAAACCTGATAGATAACAGGGTCCCTGACTCTCACAAGTTCCTTTTTAGAAATCCTACTGCAGATCCTGAGACCATTTCACAGGGACCCAAGGGCATTAAAGCTACTACTGCCAAAAATCTTACCTCCTCTGATAGAGACTCCAGGGCACTGGATAGATGGGTTAAGAAGGTATACACTTCTGCAACTTTGGCCATTAGGGCCTTAAACTGCCAGTTTCATATGTTAAAGTATCAGCAGCATATTATTAGATTGCTTAAACAGAAAATGATGTTGATTCCTGATTGTGCTGAAAAATAAGGATTTTACAGGATTTACTGCATTCAGCTGAACAAGTTAGAAAGCATACTTTGCAATGTGGTTTTTATTCACTAGAGGCGTCTTACAGGGCTGCTGTAACTGGGTCTGTACTTAAAAGGCATGCTTCACTTAAGGAGCAATCCTTGCCAGATCATGTTAAAGTGAAATTACTGGATGCTCCTTTAAACCAGGACTGCCTGTTTGGCAACAAGGCAGAAGAAGTTCTTAAAAAGATGGAGGAAAAAAGCTAAATCTATGCAAACTGTTAAAGATATTTTTACAAGTACAACCCCCAAGGTTTAGTAGGCATTGGCCTTCCAAGAATTGGTCCTTTCCTACCTCTTCCAGACCTTCAGTCCAAACTCTGATCCAGCAGAGCTCCCAGGCTTCAGTTCCAGGGTACACACAGGACTAAGCAGTGGGGGGCCTCCACTTCTAAATCAGGGAGTAATAAAACTCCCTCTATGGTAAACTGTCTCAATGACTTCCTTTCAAAACTTCCAAGCACTTCTCAACTGACTGCCCCTTTGGGGGGAAAGATTGCTCTTCATGCAAAGAACTGGGAACTCGGACAAATGGGTTTTAAATGTAGTGTCCTAGGGATACAGATTTCACTTCCACACATTACCAACACCAAGTGGATGGCCAGATCTACCCCCAAAGCAGTGGGCAGAGGCCCAAAAGCAAGTACTTTTACTTCTAAGCATGGGGGCTATTCAATTGGTACCAGAAGAGAAAAAGAGACAAGGTTTCTACTAGAGACTTTTCCTGGTACCCAGAAAAGACAGTTCATGGCATTCTACCCTGGACCTGTCTACTCTAAATACCTTTTTGGTGATTCCAAAATTCAAGATGCTGACTCTTCACCAGTTGCTCCCTATGCTAGGCAAAGATGCCTGGTTGGCAACACTAGATTTAAAGGAAGGATACCTGCACATCTCAATCAGGGAATCTTGCAGAAGATACCTACACTTCAAAGCAGGCTACACGCATAGTCAGATGTTCATTGTGTTTCACTGTTGCAGTCATGACTGTAGGGTTCTCCCCTGCTGGCAGGCAGCCCTCGGTCGGCCAGAATCCCAAAGTCTGGGTCCAGCATTGGCTGCTCAACCATGCTCCCTGACGTCAGAGCGCCAGGAGTACAAAGCTGACAGCCGACGCCATCTTCTCCAGTCTTTCTTGCCGTGCGGTGATAGCAGTTTGCAAGTGCCGGTCGGCTGACTCCTGATGATTTTTTCTGATAAACTTCAGTCCGAAGATTTTCTTCTCCACTCAAAGCCAAGTACCCCGTTGGGGAAACTTTTTTCTTGCTCCACTCCGATGTCAGAAAAAGTTAATTGTATTTCATGTGGGAAGCAAATACCTCATAAGAATTTTCATTCTTACTGTATTCCTTGCTTAGGCCCTGACCACGACGTAGCAAGTTGTCTGTTTTGTGCTAGATTCAATCAACGTACAATTAAGCGAAGGTACGATTTTGCTTTTCATTACTTCGGTAGGCGCTTTAACTACAAAATGTCGTCTGATATGGTTCCGGCTACCGGAGTTGACAAGCCGCAAGGATAAAGACAGGCCTCCGAGGTCCAAATCTGATGATAGCGCACAAGCGGAGCCAGCTTCAGGTTCGGCCGTCGTCAGTGAGGCGCTTTTGCAGCCCCTGTCATCGGCCATTTCAGAACCGATGGCCGAAACGGACTCTCATGAGGAGCCAACCAGGCCTTTAAATATTTCCATTGCAGGACCTTCGGACAATGCTCCTTCGGATGGGTCCGGAGCCGCTGTGCAGGCACTGGCTTCCGAAGGGGTTTTCAGGCCTACTCAGCTTCTAATAAAGGCAAAGCCAAAGACAAAGGCAAAGACTCCTAAATCAAAGACTGCAACACAGGCCTCTTCTGAACTGGCTCCCAAGTCGCAGAAACAGTTACTCAAGATGGCGGAGGATTTACTTTGATTAGGGGTTCACATCCCCCCTCCAGATAAAAGGCCAAGGCAGGATGTTTATTATGATTCCTCTGATCAGGCTTAGGTTTCCTCAGATGTTCATCGTGCATACAGCTGCAGTAATCACAGATGGGTTCTCTGCCATCAGGCGGGTCCTCTGTCAGCCAAATTCCAAAGTCTTGGTCCAGCGTCGGTTGTCGTCGCTTTCTTTCCTGACGTCAGTGCGACAGGGGTATATAAAACACAGCCGACACCATATTCTCCAGTCTTTTTTGCCGCGCGGTGCCCGAAGCCGAAGCAGTTCGCAAGTGCCGGTCGGCCAGCTCCTGAAGTTACGAAAAATTGGAAACCGAAGTCTTCATTAAAGCTAAGTACCCCGTTGGGGAAACTTTTCTTGCCTCAGACCGATGTCAGAAAAAGTTAACAATTGTATTTCTTGTGGGAAGCAAGTACCGCATAAGGATTTCCATTCCCTCTGCATATCTTGTTTAGGCCCAGACCACGATGTCTCGGGCTGTCGCTTTGCGCTGCTTTCAATAAGCGCACTATTAAGCGTTGGGCGGAGTTCGCCCAACACTTTCGGTAAAGCCTTTGATTATAAAATGTCGTCTGAGACTCCGACTACAGTTTTGTCCAAAAAACGCAAGGACCGACATGCGAGGTCCGCGGTCCCCACCGACACCACGCCAAAACCGGCTACACATGGTCCGGTTCTCAGCGAGATGCCTATGCAGTCCCTGACTACCGACGACACTTCTTTGGCGGGGTCTTCTGTAACCGAGACCGCAGGTACCTCGGCCCATACCCAGACTACAACCACCGAAGCCACTGTGAGCGTTGAGCCTCCTAATGTGGACAGGTCCACTTCCACCCATGGTGTCTTCAGACCCTCATCTTCCTTTTCCATTAAGGCCTTTACTAAGTCCAAATCAGCCAGGCATCCCAAGAGGCCTGTTGCACAGGGCCCATCTCCATGCCCCATGCCTAAAAAGCAGATGCTTAAAATGGCTGAGGATTTAATTACTCTTATCAGGGGTTCCCAACCCCCTCCAGGCAAGAGACCCAGAGTGGAGGAAGATTCTCCCTCTTCTGATCAGGGCTCCATTTTTTCAGATCATTCTGATGTAGAGGAACACACTTTCTCCCCTTTTGAAGATTCTGATGCAGAGCAGTCCATTCCTTCTGTATCTCCTCCTGAGGATTTTTCTTTTGGGGAAACCTTGGGAATTTCTTTTGTTACCTCAACACAGACCTCTGGCGATACCTCCAGTCTTGGACATACTGGATGATGTTTATTCGGAGGCTTGCCTTAATCCGGATTCCCTGCCTCCTGCCCCAGTCAAGCCTAATAGGTACTACAGAGTTCCTAACTCTCACCAATTTCTGTACAAAAGCCATAATGCTGACCCTGAAACCATTTCTCAAGGCCCCAAGGGAATGAAGGCCTCTACTGCTAAGAATCCACTACCTTCCGAAAGAGAGTCAAGATACTTAGAAAGGTGGGGAAAAAAGGTGTATACCTCGGCCACCCTAGCCATGAGGGCCTTACATTGTCAGTTTCATATGCTTAAATATCAGCAGTTTCTGTTATCACAATTAAGAAATAAAATGTCTCAACCTGAATAACCAGATTTGAAGGAGTTGCAGGATATGATGCATAGTGCAGAACAAGTGGGTAAACACACCTTACAATGTGGCTATGATGCCCTAGAGGCCTCAAGTAGAGCTGCTGTTACAGGATCAGTTATTCGTAGACATGCATGGCTTAGGGAACAAAGCTTGCCTGATCATGTGAAAGCTAAACTACTAGATGCTCCTTTACAAAAGGATGTGCTATTTGGTACTAATGCTGAGGAGATACTACGGAAAATGGAAGAAAAAGCCAAATCTATGCAATCTGTCAAAGCTTTTCTACAGGTTCAACCACCACGTTTTAGCAGAAATTGGCCTTCTAAAAACTGGTCCTTTCCAGCCACGGACAAGCCCCAAAGAGGTAGATACAGGCGCTCAAGGGGCAGAGGACAATCACAAGGATCATATAGAGGAAGGTAATGGCAAACTCCAGCACCAAGAGGTGGCGAAGACAGTGCACAACAATATAGGAAACAAACCCAATGACTTCCTCCTTTCCATGCCAAGCAAGTCTCAGCTGGCAGCACCCTTGGGAGGAAAGCTGGCATTATTTACAAGAAATTGGCATATTGTCACAACAGACAAATGGATCCTGGACGTTATAGACAGAGGCTACAGATTTCATTTTCACACACTACTAAAAATGAGAGGCATGCCAAACCTGCCACACAATTAAAGGGCAGAGGCACAACTACAAATTTCAAAGCTCATAGACATGAAAGCTATTCAAGAGGTACCTACTCACGAACAAGGCCATGGTTTTTATTCCAGGCTATTTCTGGTACCAAGGAAAAGAACCGACTGGAGACCCATTTTGGACTTATCCATCATAAACACATTCTTACTCGTACCAAAATTCAAGATGCTCACATTACAGCAGCTTCTTCCCATGCTGGGCAAGGAGTTTTGGCTGGTAATATTGGACCTCAAGGAGGCATACCTGCATGTCCTAATCAGACAAAGCTGCAGAAGATACCTCAGATTTCTTGCAGGTTCAATCCACTATCAATTCTCTGCATTGCCCTTTGGCTTATCTACTGCGCCCAGAGTATTCACGAAATGCCTGGCATCAGTAATTGCCTACTGCAGACTTCAAGGGATACAAATTTACCCTTATTTGGACGACTGCCTTATCCAAGCGGACAGCAAGCACATACTACTGGATCATCTGGCTTATGCAACATGGTTACTGAACTCTCTGGGATACACAATCAACAAAGAGAAATCCAGGCTAACACCATCTCAGAAAATAACTTTCCTGGGTGCCAACTTGGACACAAACACCCAGATGGCCTATCTTACGCCAGAAAAACGGGCAACTAACTCAGTACTTCAAAATCTTAGCAAATTGTACCAGGCTTACT
>NC_056748.1:733472543-733602607 GCF_019279795.1 Protopterus annectens
TCAAAAAAATTGGTCCTTTCCCACTTCAGACAGGCCTCAGAGGGGTAGATATAGATGCTCCTGAGGAAGGCCTCAAACACAAGCTTCTTAT
The DNA here is from genome assembly GCF_019279795.1 of Protopterus annectens. Taxonomy (NCBI): domain Eukaryota; kingdom Metazoa; phylum Chordata; order Ceratodontiformes; family Protopteridae; genus Protopterus; species Protopterus annectens. The sequence goes on from NC_056748.1 coordinate 733,472,635, forward strand.
AGACCAAGACAGTGGACTGCTTCCACCCCTAGGGGAGGAGAGGACAGGTCACAAACTCAAAGGAAACAAACTCAATGACTCCCTCTGTTGGGCTACAGGAACTTCTTGCCTGGAAGCCCCTCTCTGAGGAAAACTCTCTCTTTTTTTTTATCAAAATTGGACTCAAATAACCCAAGACAAGTGGGTTTTGGATGTGGTTTTAAGAGGTTACAAATTCCATTTTCATACCTTGCCAAGGCCAAGCGGATGGCCAGACCTTCCAAAACATCAATGGACGGAGGCCTTAAACCAGGTCGAAGCTCTTTTGGCTATGAATGCCATAGAACTGGTTCCACTTTCAGAGGTGGGAAAAGGTTTTTACTCAAGGCGCTTTCTAGTCCCAAGGAAGCAAAACTCATGTGGACCCATTCTGGATCTGTCTGTCTTGAACACCTTTCTAGAGGTTCCAAAATTCAAGATGCTTACTCTACAGCAGCTACTTCCAATGCTGTCCGAAGATGCATGGATGGTAACTTTGGATTTAAAGGAGGCATGTTTACACATTCCCATCAGGCAGGATCGCAGAAAATACCTCAGGTTCAAGGCCGGATCGAGGCACTTTCAATTCTCTGCGCTTCCCTTTGGATTGTCTACTGTGCCCAGGGTCTTCACCAAATGCCTGGCTCCAGTAGTAGCTTACTGCAGACTCAAGGGAATTCAAATTTACCCTTATCTGGACGATTGTCTAATTCAGGCAGACAGCAAGGATGTCTTACTCCAGCGTCTAGAATTTGTACAGAACCTCCTCAAGTTCCTGGGATTCTCTGTAAACATAAAGTCAAATTTGACACCATCACAACAGATAACTTTTCTGGGTGCTCTTCTAAACACCCCAACCCAGATGGCATTTCTGACATCCGAAAAACAATTACAGCTGGCTTCAACTTTCAAAACACTGGCAACTTTAACTCTACTATCTGCAAGGAAATTCCTGCAGGCTTTGGGTTACATGGCCTCCTGCATCCTTCTCATACCATATGCAAGACTACATATGGAAAATACAGTGGTACCTAAGAAGTGTATGGTCTCAAAATTGCCACAGTTTAGACATACTGATCTCCGTCCTTCCTTGCCTTCAAAAGGAATTTCTTTGGTGGTCCAGGGCATGTGCTCTAAACAAAGGGAAACCCTTCCGCCTGCCGCCTGCCACTCTGATTTTAATCACGGATGCCTCGGATTATGCTTGGGGAGCCCATTTTCATAGCAACTGTCTGCAGGGCCTTTGGAAAAAGGATCAGAAGCACCTGCATATCAATTTAAAGGAAATGTTAGCCGTTCAGAAAGCTCTATTGGCCTTCAGGAATCTTTTACAACCAGGACAACTACTAATACGGACAGACAACACCACAGTTATGTGGTACATAAGCAAGGGGGATCTCATTCCTACCCCCTTTGCAGACTAGCCATGGATCTATGGAACACAGCTCTAGCTTGCAATCTGGATCTTCAGGCTCAGTTTCTACCAGGGAAACAAAACTTCCTGGTAAACAGTCTGAGCAGAAACCTTTCGGATCCACACGAATGGATGCTGGACACCAAATTATTCAGGATAACAGCAGTCTGGGGATGTCCTCACATAGACCTCTTTGCATCCCATCTCAATCAACTACAGAATTTTTGCACCAGGACTTTCCACAGAGAAGCTTGGAAAGTGGATGCCTTGTCATTCAGTTGGAGGAACCTCTCGGGATATGCCTTTCCGCCTCTACTTCCACGGGTCTTATTGAAGATAAAACAGGACCAGCCCAAGATGATAATCTTGCTGGCTCCAAATTGGCCTCGGCAGTTTTGATATCCAACTCTAAAAAAACCTATGCCTGGAGCCCCCTTGGGTTTTACCTCAGTCTCCGAACCTTCTGTTCCCAACATCAGGGTCAGGTTCTACACACTCATGTCAGAACTCTCTGCCTGGTGGCCTTGGTTAATCCAGGGCCTTTGATTTCTTCTTTCCTACCCAAGCAGGTTATGGATGTCATTTTAGAAGCCAGACATCCTAGCACTAGAAAAGCTTATGCAGGAAAATGGAAAATATTTTGTTCCTGAATGCAGGCTCAGGATTCTGATCCTCTTCTTCCTAACATTACTTTAATTTTACTTTACTTGACAGATCTCTTAAATAAGGGTCTCTTTTTCTCTTCCATTAAGATACATGCTTCTGCTATTTCTGCTCATTATAATACAGACCCTCCCATCTTTTCCCACCAGCTCATGAGACAGTTTCTCAGAGGAGCTAAGAACTTAAGACCTCCTAGATCTCCTCCCATTGCTGCTTGGGATCTCAACTATGTTTTGGAAAAACTAACCTTGCCTCCTTTTGAGCCTGCTGCCACTTCTGACATCAAGTTTTTATCTTGGAAGACAGCTATCTTGTTAGCCCTAACCTCTGCCAGGAGAGTTTCAGAGTTACAAGCTCTTATGGCTGTGGAACCTTATATTATTTTTCATCAAGACAGGGTATCTTTGAGGACTAATCCTACCTTCATGCCTAAGGCGGTTTCCAAAGTGGCTTTAAATCAAACTATCCACTTGCCAACTTTTTTCCCCACTCCTCAAAATAAAGGGGAAAGGATCTTACATTCCTTGGATGTACACAGACAACTACGTTTTTACCTGGACAGAACCAAGGGCATCAGAAAATCAGAACAATTGTTTGTTTCTTATGCTTCAAGTTCCCAAGGTAAAGCCATTTCAAAACAGACAATTTCTAAATGGATTGCTCATGGAATCAGATTTTGTTATTCACACCATGGAAAGCAAATCCCAGGGAGTATACGGACTCATTCCACCAGGGCTGCTGCCACTTCTGCGGCCTTTCTCAGGGGAGTTCCTACCAAAGACATTTTGGAAGCTGCAACTTGGAGTTCAGTGCATACTTTTTCTAAGCACTACAATCTACCTCTCTACTCTAAGTCTAGGGCAGGCTTTGCCTCTGCAGTCTTGCAGGGCCTTTTAGCCACCCCTTCTTCTTTGGCCACCACCCTTGCTTTCAGCTTTGGGATTCTACCCTACAGTCATGACTGCAACAGTGAAACACGATGAACCTAGTACAGTTGTGTACATCTACCATAAATGTAGATGTTAGAGTGTCTTCACTGTTCAGTCTGGGTATCCCTCCCTCCTGTCCCCTCTTGTTTTTACTTTTGTGTAGTTCCTTTTTTCACCATTCTTCTGAGGTGTATTTGCATAGGTTATGGGACCTTTTTCATTTTGGGACTCCTGACATCTGGGGCAAGAAAAACTGGAGAAGATGGCGTCGGCTGTCAGCTTTGTACTGCTGGCGCTCTGACATCAGGGAGCATGGTTAAGCAGCCGACGCCGGACCCAGACTTTGGGAATCTGGCCAACCATTAATTCTTTTAAAGTGCACTTAAACACCCAGGATTAAATGAGAACTGTAACATCTCCTCAGTATTAAAAATTAGAAGTTACTTAAGGTGATACAGGTCTCTTTTAACATCTACCCTGTAGTTTTAATTAATTTTTTCTTTTGCCATTTAATATTCTTCCTTACTGGGTTATTATACATCTTGTAGCCCCCTTTTTTTGTAGTACTGACACTCTCCAGTTGTATTACATTATATCATACATCATTTTATAAGTATGTGAACACCTTGATATACATACACACACATACATCTTTTATTATATATAAAATATCAGGATTTTCAGTTATTCTAACTGACAGGATTTTTTATTGTTCATTAACTATTTACTTTTTAATTTATTATTACCAGTTTATAGGTTTTAAAATAACCTTTTATTGAACTTTTTTGTAAATGCATTTTATAACTAGTTGTTTTGTTTTATTTTTATGGTTTGCACCTTTATTTCATTGGCCATGACATCACTTCCTTGTGTATGATTTAAAAATCGTTTCTATGCACTTACTACTTGTTTTATGCACTCTGAAGAAGCTGTGTCTATGTACACGGCGAAAACGCTGTCTTAATATATTTTGCGTTCAGGAACCTGTGTTGTTATACTTCCTGTTAAGGATATCAGAATCCTGTGTTTGCTGGAGCAAGGAGTCCGTGGTGGTCATTTGTTATTTATTGGTTTTCTTTTTACACGATTTTCAACATGTTGACAAGCAGATGGGGGATCCCAGATTATAGACCTGTTTGCCTCCCCCAGAACTATCAGTTGGACAAATTTTGCACAAGGACTCCCCACAAATAAGCTGGGAAAGTGGATGCTCTGTCCTTTACCTGGTAAAACCTGTCAGCTTATGCCTTCCCTCCTCTGCCTCTGCTCTCCAAAGTACTACTAAAGATCAAACAAGACAAACCAAGGACGATTTTGATTGCACCAGACTGGCCACACCAACACTGGTGTACCCCCTCTTGCGCAGTGTGTCACTGTTGGCCCCATGGCACCTGCCTCAGACTCCTACGCTATTGTCTCAGCAGGAGAACCAGATTTTGCATCCTCCTCTTCAAACGCTGAACCTAGCAGCCTGGCTAATTACTCTCTCCTTTTGCCATCCCTCAGTAAACCAGTGATGGATATCATTTGAGGCAAGGAGGCATAGTACTAGAAAATCTTATGCTGAAAAATGGAAAAGTTTCTGTGCCTGGCACCAGTCTCAAGGGATGAGCACAGCAGTGCCCAATTTATCTCAGATTTTACAATACTTAACTGAGATGCTTCACAAGGGGGCTGTCTTTCTTCTCCAAGATTCACGCCTCAGCCATTTCAGCTCATTATACCACAGAACCTCCCCTCTTCTCTCATCCACTGCTCAAGCAGTTCCTCAGAGGGGTCAAAAATCTGCGACCACCCAGGAGACTTCCAACTCCAGCCTGGGACTTCAAATTTGTATTGGAGAAACTCACTCTTCCTCCTTTCGAGCCAGCTGCTACTGCAGTTTTAAAATTCCTTTCTTGGAAAACCGCTTTCCTTTTAGAAATCACTTCAGCAAGAAGGGTATCTGAATTACAGGCCCTCATAGCAGTGGAGCCTTTAATCATCTTTCATGCGGACAGTGTGTCCCTCAGGACCAATCCGTCCATGCCCAAGGTGGTATCCAGTGGGGCCCTTAATCAGTCCATTCATTTGCCAACCTTCTTTCCTAATCCACAGAACAAAGGGGAACGGATACTGCACTCCTTAGATGTGCACAGACAACTTAGATTCTACTTGAACAGGACTAAACCTCAAAGGAAATCTGACCATCTGCTGGTGGCATTTGCTACAGGGGCAGATGGGAACGCTATTTCAAATCAAATAATTTCCAAATGGATAGGCCATTGCATTCATTTCTGCTACAAACACCATGGAAAACCTATCCCACAGGGGATCAGACCCCACTCAATCAGGGCTGCTTCTACCTCTACAGCCTTTCTCAGAGGCATCCCTACCAGGGACATCCTAGAAGCTGCTACCTGGAGTTCTGTACATACTTTTACCAAGCATTACCATCTGCCATTTTCTCTAAATCCAGAGCTGGCTTTGCCAGTGCAGTCTTGCAGGGCCTTATGCTATCTAAATTCCTCCTCCCCATCCTTAGCTTTGGGAATCTACCTAGATGTGATGACTTCAACAGTGAAACACGAAGAACATAGTACAGTTGTGTACACTTAACATAAATGTAGATGTTGGAGTGTATTCACTGTTGCAGTCCTGGTTACCCTCCCTCCAGCCCCCCTTACTACTTTTTGGCTATACCTCTACTCTCCTTTACTATGCTCAAAAGCTTTTTGGTGTATTTGCTCTTTTGTTGGAGGTATAACCATGTATATTTATAGATTTAATTGCTTCCCATTAGGGGGGCACCTGACATCTGGGGCAAGAAAAACTGATGTAATGGCGTCGGCTGCATGTTTTATACCCCCTGACGACCTGATGTCACGGAAGAAGGAACTGCAACTGACGCAGGACCCAGGACTTTATTAATCAGGCTGACTTGAGGGCTACTGCAAGCAGATAAACCCAAATGTGATGACTGCAACAGTGAATACACTCCAGCATCTACATTTATGGTAAGTGTACACAACTGTACTTTTTGCATTGCTCGAGTGCTTTCCACAGCTTTGAACCATGTCTCATTAATTGTGCAGATGTCAGCATTATCCAGGGTGAGGAGTCCTTCCAGGGAGTGTATTTTCCTTACTTTCCTGTGGTAGTTTTTAACTTTTGTATATGAATAACCAAGAGATGGCCACACGAAGATATGTTCAGACTTTTATAGGTTCCCCCTATACATGGCAGACTGGGTACTAAACTAGTGGGTGAGTTTGCAATTACCTGTTAATTTGTCCAAATTAATTTTGAGTAGAGTAAGAGATGTACTTTGCCTTATGTGGATTGGATGACTGTTCATCAAAATTATATTCTTTGTGATTTATTTTGGAAAAGAGAGAGAGAGATCCCATACGTGGGTATTTATGATAACATTAGACTTGCAAATGTGTAATAGTTGTGAATGAGTGAGATCTGTTGAAGTGGAAATTGTATATGTAAAATAGAGGTCGCCTCTCCACAGCCTGTAGGATACTGAGAAGAGGAGTAAGGTCTTGTGACTGGTCTATGTACTTTTTAGAATTTAGGCCCTTGAGTTTTTTTAGTCAGAAAGTGTATTGTGGTCATTTCCATTGTGACAACGTTTTGGACAGGTGCATAGTGAAAGGGGCATTATACTCCATGATTAGCATAATTAGTGCTGAGTGTAGTGGAATGACTGTATCCCTGGATCTGGATACAATGCCTTCAGTTGTGAACTGTGCAAAGAAAAAGGAATTCCTTACTGCATTGGATTTGTGGTGATCAGTGGACATTTCGTTGTTGACATAGGTTCCTGGATCCCTAAATATGGGATCATTTTTCAATTTATTGCTGGTGAAGGAAGAAAATATCCTGTGTACCATAGGAGAATCATACTGCAGGGCAAACCCAAAACTATCCAGTCAGTGGAAACAAGTTTTGAGCAGGCCACTTGCTCCATGACAATCCCTGTTTGGAACAGGGCAGTGATGCACTCCTCAGCATCTCTGGTGATTATGGATTAGTGTTATGAGCTAAGGTTTAATGGATAGTCTGTCATCCTAAAAATGAGAAGGAAACGGGCAAATAACAAAAGAGGGTATAATTACTCATTACTATCAATGCCATTCATTAAATACAGTGGTTAGCAACATTATAATACTTTGCACTTGCCAACCTGGTGACTATGAGTTATACTGTGCAGAAAGAGGCTGCACAATTAACTTGTATGCCAAATATGTGACTCTTGGGCACTGCCAGGTTCTGGGGTAGCTTGTCCCCTTCAGTCCCTGTCTGTGGGCCAAACAAACTCACCAAAGCTATACTCTGTCCCTGCCCATTTTAAACCTAAGATTTCCTGATCAGCAAAGTATGGGTGGGGAAGACCTTTGCCCATATCTTCATCTTCTTGGTACCTAGGTGCACCTGGTTTTGATGACAGAGGGTAGCACCTCAGAAAGGAAGAAGCTAAGCTGGCAACAAAAAGGAAACATCTTTGAAGATTCCAAAGTTGATGGAAAAGATGAGACTTTGCTTTTTTAAGGCTTATGTGCATGGCACAGATGCTCGTCAGAAATTGGCTATGAACCGCATAAAGGTGGGAGGAGCTACTAATTCACATGGGGTGGTCGCAGTTTTTCAATATGTTTATTTCCATCTCATTATTACTTCATTTACTTACTATTTTCTCAGGTTTCAGTCTGCATTAAAGCAGTAGAAATTATTCCATATGAAGCATTTTACAGTCTGGTCTTGGGCTGTAACCAAATTTTGTGTAGATCATAGGTGTTTACTAGGCTAACAACCACAAGGGCCTTTTTAAGCCTACCCTTGCACCCCAATCTGACAACTTCTGATACCCTTGATAAGTGTAAGCATGGGCCTTGGAGATGAACTATTTTTTACAGGTTACCTGTTTCCATTAGAGACATAGTTGTAGATAGTTAATATTTAGCATGCCTTTATCTTGCCATCCATCCAGGAGTCTGTTATATAATTACTGGCTGTAGAAATATTAACTTCTTTGAATATGTTGTAAGGCTGTTTGCTGATTCACATGGATTTTTTTCAGTTGATAAGCCTTGTAATTCTCTCTTGATATTTTAGGTTGCATTCACAACAAAGATATATCATCCAAATATAAACAGCAATGGAAGCATATGTCTTGATATCCTAAGGTCACAGTGGTCACCAGCTTTAACAGTATCAAAAGGTATGTGTTCCTCTTAAGTTAGTTCTGCTTAGTTCTTTGAGGTAAGGTAAAAGTTGAAGGATGATACAAAAATCTGTTTTTTTGTGTGTAGCAGTGTTGTATTTTTTTTAAGTTTTATACTTTGGTAGTACACAGTAAGTTAAGAGCATGTTCAGAAAATTTCAAGCTAGTAATGCCAAATCAAATATTAACTTGAATTAGCTAGATGCCATTGCTGTCACCCATTGGACAGGCTATGGGTACTTGTAATGTAGAAAGCAGCTAGCCATGGCTCTGTTTTCACATTTGCCACCCCCAACCACGCATTCATACTTTGGGATTGATTGTCTCATTCAGTGCATGCTTCCCTGCTGCGGCTTGCATTTCATTACTGAAGTTTTTTTTTATTGTTTGCCTTTTAGGATTTCAGTATTGCAAGCAGTGATGCTGTGATCTTGCAAGAGTGGAGTGTAAAGAAACAGCACAGCTGTTTTTGCTCAGACAGTGCTGTTAATTTAGTCCTGGCCTGAGAACCGATAGCCGTTTGTTTTTTCTGCTTGGGAATATAGGAGTACTTAACCATTTTGTTTTTAAAATTTTTAAAGATTTCTTGGGCTCTTGATTAATATATTACCAGTGTTTCTAGTTGTTTTTTCTTTATAAAACATGATTATTTATTGAGGACTCAAGTAGCTGATAATTCGTTTTTAATTGTGGATTTTTTATCAGGACACTGGGGCCTACTCGCTGGGTTAGTAACTTGCGGTCATTCTTTCCATTAATCACATTTCAGTACTTTTTTTCCTAGGGGTGCATATGCCTAGATCCATTTGCATGAAGCGACCTCATGCAGTCTTTAATTCTTAAGCCGTTGTCTACTGTTTCCTTTATATTATCTCCCATAACTCTGACCTCCATCTTGATGCACATTTTGACAAAGTTCCCACATTCAGTATCTGACATTAAATCATCTGTGATATCACCAAATAACTAACCAAGTCCGGCTGACCTCTGTGTGTATTGCCTGCAAGAGGAAAAATGTAAGTGTTGCTGTATGTCCTGGTGGTTCATTGCAGATATTTGCTGATGTCAGGTATAGAAATGGCTAGCTTGTCTGATTACCAAGAAGAAGATAACAGTGGATAGCTCCTTTTGTTGTTATCTTTTGGATGGTCCCCTCACACATTTCCAAGCCTCGGCTATAGTACTGTCATATGAAGCAAGAGTCCAGTGCTGCTGCTTGGGTCCCTGTAGGTGCTGAGCTCTCCTTTAACTAGCAGGGTGTTGCAGCGCCTTTAAGTGTTCTTTGCTTTGGTGGATGACTAGTGAGTAGGTGCACCTCCAAGTTCCACCTTAGGAAAGTGTGTCCTCCACATTGTAGGCCTAACGCAACACAGGATGGTCACGCAAAGCTTGTTAAAGAGCATTATTGAATGCAGTGGCTTGTAATATCTGGATATGTACATTTTTATGTGATAGCGACTTAGCTACAGTAAGCTGCATGTCATCTTGTCTAGTGAGTTTTCAGATTAAATACTTTTTATTGACGCTAGTCACACATCCTGATTGACTGTTTTGTTTACCCATCATCCTATTAAATGCAGACATGCCGCGTGTGACAGAAGTTCAGAAATACATGTGCTTTCAAGACTTCATGTTTGGAGGACAAAATTATAATTTGCTGTCGGAAAAAAATGCTAAAGTTTAGAACAAAACTGAAAGCCTTAACTCTGATATTTGATTTGTTCCTTGCTGTAAGTGGATTAGCAGAAACTCCTGACGGTGTACAGTGTGCCACATTACTTTTTGCTTTTTAAAAAAAATTAAAGGGGAGAAATGCAAAAGAGCAGCAATTAATGAAAAGTTCAGTAGCTGTGAGCATGACAAAAATCAAATTTTACCTACCATTTTTCATTTTATTTAATTTGTGTGTGTGAGAAGAGTGTATGTGCGAGTGAGTGTGCACAAGTGTGTGCACTAGAGTACAAGCGAGTGTGTGTGCATGAGTATGTGTGTGTGAGACTGCATGCGCGAGAGTGTACACAGGCATTGGACAGTGTGTGCATGCGCACAGTAGTGTGTGCGAGAGTGAATGCATGCAGCAGTGTGTGCATGCGCGTGGCAGTGTGTGCATGCACGAGTGCACGCGGCAGCGTGTGCAAGAGTGCGTGCGCATGTGTGCAGGAGAGAGCAAGTGTGTGAGAGCGTGTGTGCGAGAGAGTGAGGGTGCGAGACCGTGTGCGCCAGTGTGAAAGCTCGCAAGTGTGTACCAGTGCATGCGAGAGTGTACGTGTGTGTGGTGTGCAAGAGAGTATGAGTGTGTGTGCCTGCATGAGAGCCCATGTGTGTGTTCGACAGAGTGTGTGCATGCTCACGAGCCTGAGCATATGGTCCTACAGATGTTTAGATAGTATGCTGCTGAGCTGAAGAATAAATTTTAGCAATAAATTTGTGGATTTGCATGCTTTGTTATTGAGAGATGATAGGTTATGGTATACCAAGTGATGATTCAAGTGTCAGTCTATTAAGAGAATTGGAATTTATATTTCCTGAAGCTGTAGATGAGTGCAGAGCAAATGAAACTAGTAGTATGCATTTAAATTAACTGAAGAAATTATAATGTGTAAGGTAAAATGTAATCTGATAAAAACATAGAATTGCACTGTAATTGTAATAACGACCATGAGATGCAGAGAAAAGACTGTACAGCTTAAATGCAATACTTTTATAGAAAGTGTAAATGTTGATCATTCTCTATGCTGCAATAACATACGAGTGTGTCCTGCCAAGGATACAGGATCTGGACAGCTTCCAAAAGGTTTTACCCCCCCCATGCGCGTGCACACACACGCACACGCACACACACACACACTCGTCACTCTGGCTCCTGTTGGATAAGCCGTTGTGGAGGGAACTATATAAGCAGCCAGAGTGACTGACTGAAAATTTTCAGATTTTTCTTGCCTCTTACAAATGTAACTCTGAGGATTTTCAGAAACCACAGTCTGCCTAAGTCTTCCTTTTTGACAAGTTAGTCCCCTTTGGGGAAAACTTCCACACTTTTTTGTGTATTTATTGAATATTCTGTATATCGTATCTGTTTTCTGACAGCATTGCAGTATGTTTCTAGGAACACTGGCTTTTTAGTAATGTTGGAAGTTATGCATTGAAGGACTGCTCTTTTGGTTTTGCGCTCTTGGGTTTCATTTTTTTTTGTTTTATTTCTCCAATTAATTAGGTTTAGTTATAATTGCTTTTTATAGGTTCATAGATTACTACTAGGCTAACTGCCCTTGTGAGCCATTTAAAGCCTAGCTAATTATCCCATTTGAGAATCAAACCCTGCACCTTGTGTTTGTAATGGGCACCTTAACCATTATGCCAAACCTAAACCCATAACGTAGGTTCATAGATTAGTACTAGGCTGTCTGTCCTTGTGGGCCATTTTAAGCCTAGCCAGCTACCCAATGTAAGAATAAAACCATTCACCTTGTGTCTGTAAGGTCAGCACCTTAACCATTATACCAACCTCTATTTTAGTGGTAGAAACTGTTAGTGCTTGTGTACACTTCGTGACAACTTGCATCTCAGACTTTTGATTTAGCAGTACACTTTTGTGAAGGCTCTGTTTGTAACGGGAGTTTTTGAACTGCTTTTGTACTTGTATTGGAATTTTGGGGCTTGTTGAGTGATGCTGCTTGTGTGTGCTAAATGCATTCCACCATTTTCTCTCCAGGCCTGCTTACTGTCAGTCTGTCTTCTTCCTTAACTACAGTATGGATACTTAACTCTGATGTCCTTCAAGGATGCATCTGCAGTCCTTACAAATGGGTTGTCCTGTCGTCAGGCAGCCCCTCGGTCGGCCGGATTCCAAAGTCTGGGTCTGGCTTCGGCTGGTGTCGCGCTTCACCCGACGTCATAGCTGCAGTTCTTCGGGTATAAAGGCATCAGCCGACGCCATTTTCCTCAGTCTTTCTTGCCGCGTGGAGCCCGAAGCAGAAGCTGTTCGCAAGTGCCGGTCGGTCAGAACCAGAGATTACTACATACCGAATACTACTCAAGACTTCTAAAAGCTAAGTACCCCGTTGGGGACTCTTTCTTGCCTCAGCCGATGTCAGAAAAAGTGAATAACTGTTTAACTTGTGGGAAACAAATACCTCATAAAGATTTCCACTCTTACTGCTTACCTTGTTTAGGCCCAGACCACGACGTAGCAGCTTGTCTAGCCTGTGCTTCTTTTAACCGACGGACGCTTAGACGTCGGTCGGAATTTGCAGAACAGTTTTTCGGCTCTGATTTTGCTTATATCATGCCGTCGGATCCTCCGACTTCACAAATAACCAAAAAACGCAGGGAAAAGGACCGACACTCGCGGTCCACGGTTTCGGCCGAAACCGCGGTTAAGCCAACCACGAGTGTCTCGGTTTCGGCTGAAACCGAGCAAGCGGTTCTTCCCCCAGCCGAAAACATGCCTTCTATCGAGGCCTCTTCTAGCCTGGTGGAATTGGCTTCTGAAATCCAACCTGCAGTTGTGGTTTCTCAGGAATTATCGGACACTATTCCCTTGGATATTTCAACCCCTGCACGTGGAGCTGCTAGGCCTCCTGCAGCCATGTCTATTAAGGCCTTTGCCAGGGCTAAAGCAGCTAAAGCTTCAAAATCTGTGCCTGTCAAGCCCCCCTCTCACAGGCCCAGCACCAGTTCCCATATGCTTTCTTTGGCTGAGGATCTCATTTCTTTAATTCGTGGATCCCAGCCTCATCCAGACAGAACCTCTCATCCACCTCCAGAGAAGAGGCCTAGAACAGAGCCCCCAGAGCCAGTATCCACAGATGATTCCTCTGATGACTCAGAACATACAGACCCTCCTGAGGCTCCTTATTCCCCTTACGAAGACTCTGATGCTGAAGAGTCCATTCCTTCAGCCTCTCCACCTGAGGAATTTTCCTTTGGGGAAACCTTGCATGCTATGAGGGAACAATTTCAGTGGCAGGGCCAAGATTTCTCAGACTCCAGAAAAAGGCTTAGAACCTTTCTACATTTGCCACAGCATAGGCCTTTAGCTATACCTCCAGTTCTCTCTGTTGTAGATGATGCATTTAATGATGCTTGCACTGCTCCTGATTCATTACCTCCAGCCCCTGCTAAGCCCGATAGGTTCTACAGGGTCCCGGACACTCATCACCATCTATACAAGGCTCCTTTTGCAGATCCAGAGACTATCTCCCAGGGCCCTAAAGCTGTAGCAACTACATCTGCTAAAAACCCCCTCCCCTCTGAAAGGGAATCCAGGTCCTTAGAGAGATGGGGTAAAAAAGTTTACACCTCTGCTACTTTGTCAGCTAGGGCTTTGAACTGCCAATTTCACATGATTCAATATCAAGAGTTTATGCTAGACCAGTTAACTAAAAAGCTGTCCTCTGAAGAATCTTTATATAAGAAATATGTTCAGGAAATGGTACATAACATACAGCAGGTTAGTAACCATTCTTTAAAATGTGGCTATGATGCACTGGAGGCTTCCTTTAGATCAGCCATGACTGGCACAGTTATCAGGAGACATGCATGGTTGAAAGAACAGGCATTACCAGACCATGTCAAATCAAAGCTTTTAGATGCACCCATGGACAAAGTCAATTTATTTGGTTCCCCTGCACAGCAGGTACTAAAAAAGATGGAAGAGAAGGCGAAATCTGTACAAACAGTGAAAGATTTCTTACAGGTTCAACCTCCAAGGTTTAGCAGGAACTGGCCCTCCAAGAATTGGTCCTTTCCGGACTCCTCTAAGGCACAGAGAGGCAGGAATAGGCGTTGGAGGCAGAAACCAATCCAGGGGTGACTACAGGGGATGCCAGTGGCAAGGTAACAACCAGCGAGGCACAGACGCAGCCACCACCACTACAACAACACAATCACAGTGACTTGGCTGTGGCACCGCCTACCAGGGAACAACTGGAAGCACCCTTAGGCGGAAAGCTAACCTTATTTTCAACGAACTGGCATTGCATCACAAGAGAAAAATGGATTTTGCAAACTATAGACCAAGGTTACAGGTTCCATTTCCATACTCTACCAAGAAAGAGAAGAATGCCAAACCTACCACCTACTCAAAGGGCAGAAGCTCTAAAGCAAATATCTCAATTATTAAGAATGAGAGCTGTGGAAAAGGTACCATCTATGGAACAAGGAAAGGGATTTTACTCCAGACTCTTCCTGGTGCCAAGAAAAGAGAGCAAATGGAGGCCTATTCTCGACCTGTCCGCTTTAAACACATTCCTCATTGTTCCAAAATTCAAAATGCTGACCCTACAGCAGCTTCTTCCCATGCTGGGCAAGGAGTCTTGGCTGGTAACTCTAGATCTCAAGGAGGCATACCTGCACGTCCCCATACGACCAAATTGCAGAAGATACCTCAGATTTCTTGCAGGATCAGAGCATTATCAATTCTCAGCATTGCCCTTTGGCTTATCTACTGCGCCCAGAGTGTTCACGAAATGCCTGGCATCAGTAATTGCTCATTGCAGACTTCAGGGAATCCAAATTTACCCCTACCTGGACGACTGCCTGATACAAGCGGACAACAAAAGCAAGCTAACAGAAGACTTACAAAGAGTCATTTACCTGCTGCAAGCCCTGGGATATACAGTCAATATAAAAAAGTCAAGGCTGATTCCATCCCAAAGAATAACCTTTCTGGGTGCGGAGCTGGACACATCAAAACAAATGGCATTCCTAACTGCAGAAAAGAAAGAGCAACTACCTCTCTACTTCTTGGCATTAACAAAGCAGAACCATCTAACTGCAAAAGTACTGCAAGCCCTAGGCTTCATGGCATCCTGCATAATTCTGGTCCCTCATGCCAGACTGCATATGAGAAAGCTACAGTGGTACCTAAAGAATTTGTGGTCTCAACACAAGCACAGCCTAGAAACCAAAATTCCAATAATCCCATGCCTGAAGCAAGAGTTCCTATGGTGGGCTCAGGCCTGTCAATCAAACACAGGATTGCCCTTCTGCAACAGTCAACCAAGCCAAACCATCACGACAGATGCCTCAGACCTCGGTTGGGGGGCACACATGCTGGACAAGTGCATACAAGGCTTATGGACTCGAGACCAGCTGCGCCTGCACATAAATCTAAAGGAAATGCTGGCAGTAAAATTGGCAATCCAGTCATTCAGACCATTTCTCCAAGAAGGTCAGTTGATGATAAGGACAGACAACACCACAGTTATGTGGTACATCAACAAACAGGGAGGCACACATTCATACCCTCTATGCCGGCTGGCACTGGACCTATGAAATGTGGCTCTGAGCTACAACATACAGTTACAAGCAATTTTTGTTCTGGGAAAAGAAAACATTCTAGCAGACATATTAAGCAGAACTACCACGGATGCCCACGAATGGATGCTGCATCCGGACATCTTCAAAGCCATCACAAGAGAATGGGGATTACCACAAATAGACTTATTTGCATCCCCACTCAATCATCAGCTAAAGAAATTCTGCACAAGGGCGTACCACCCACTTGCTTGGAAGGTGGACTCCCTATCTTTCAGTTGGAAAAACCTGACAGCATACGCATTCCCACCACTTCCTTTGATGCACAAGGTGCTTTTGAAGATCAAAGAGGAACGTCCAAGGATCATTCTGATAGCTCCAGACTGGCCAAGGCAACATTGGTACCCATTGCTGAGGAGCATGTCTCGGGAACAAATATGGGCACTACCCCTGATCCCATTACTGTTAACACAGAACAACTACAACATCCTGCATCCAAACCTGAAAACTCTGCAGCTAACTGCCTGGAACATTACATAAGAACAATTAACCCAAATTTATCCCAAAGGGTTAAAGACATAATCCTTGAGGCTCGTAGACCTTCAACAAGAAAGAATTATGCAGCAAAATGGAAAAGATATCTCATTTGGAGTACTGCAAAGGGAGAAGATGTGGCACTGGTAAACATAGCCAACATCCTGGAGTACTTGGCGGAGCTCTTCCATACAGGCCTGTCCTATTCTTCCATCAAGATACATGCATCAGCTATTTCAGCAGAATACAGCTTGGATCCTCCTGTCTTCTCACATCCTCTGCTCAGGAAATTTCTGAGAGGAATTAAAAATGTAAAACCTCCCAGGAAACCACCATTGCCAGCATGGGACTTGAACTTTGTGCTAGAAAAATTGACACTTCCCCCTTTCGAACCAGCAGCAACAGCAGAATTACAATACTTATCCTGGAAGACTGCTTTACTGCTAGCAATCACCTCAGCAAGAAGGGTCTCTGAACTGCAGGCATTAATGGCAGTGCAACCCTTCCTGATCTTCCATCAAGACAGAGTGTCTATGAGAACAAATCCTACATTTATGCCTAAGGTGGTATCCAGAGTGTCTTTAAATCAGGCTATCCACCTACCTACATTCTTCCCCAACCCACAGAACAGGGGAGAAAGACTGTTGCATACCTTGGAAGTACACAGACAATTACGCTACTACCTGGACAGGACCAAGTCCAATAGAAAAACTGACCAGCTGCTGGTAGCATATGCAACAGGAAAGGAAGGAAAACCAATTTCAAAACAGACAATCTCCAAATGGATAGGAAATTGCATTAGATTTTGTTACTCCTACCATGGAAAGAAAACTGAAGAGAACATCAGGCCTCACTCCACAAGGGCTACAGCCACTACCACAGCTTTCTTACGAGGAGTGGCTACCAAGGACATTATAGAGGCTGCTACTTGGACCTCCGTGCATACATTTGCCAAGCATTACAATTTACCTTTATACTCTAGATCCCGAGCAGGTTTTGCCACTGCTGTTTTGCAAGGGATCCTAACTACACCATAATCTCACCTTTTTTCCTCCTCCCCTAGTTTAGCTATGGTATTCTACCCATTTGTAAGGACTGCAGATGCATCCTTGAAGGACATAGTACAGTTTTGTACCTACCATAAATGTAGATGTCCGATAGGAATGCATCTGCAGTCAGGATTACCCACCCACCTTCCCCTCTGTGGTACTCCTAGGGTATTTGCCATCCTTCAGCTAGCTTGGGGGGGGGGATCTATTATGGTGTATTTGTTTGTATATATGTACATACATGCTTATTTTATATGTTTGCTCTCTACTATTGGAAACATTGGCATTTATCCAAATTTAGCCGTACAAGAGGGCACCTGGCATCTGGGGCAAAAAACACTGAGGAAAATGGCATCGGCTGATGCCTTTATACCCGAAGAACTGCAGCTATGACGTCGGGTGAAGCGCGACACCAGCCGAAGCCAGACCCAGACTTTGGAATCCGGCCGACCGAGGGGCTGCCTGACGACAGGACAACCCATTTGTAAGGACTGCAGATGCATTCCTATCGGACATCTACATTTATGGTAGGTACAAAACTGTACTTTCCTGCTGGTCCCAATGCACCTAAAAAGAAAAGACAGCACATCACCTTGCCTTTAGTGTAGGTTTAGTCAGTGCCTCAGCCGATGATGGGTGACTTTTTCCAGTGGCCATTACTGGTTCCTCAGACCACTTACTGGCTTCATTGAATCCCTCTGGTGTAGCTTTGCTAGTCTGTGTAAACTGGGGGTCAGATGCATTCTCTTTGGCTGTTCCAGTGTCCAATGTGGGTATGAGAGAACAATCCATTTTATGTATGGGACACCTCCAGAAAGGGTCTTCACTGGGTGATCAAGGAAAGAGACCTCTTGCTCTGGATATACCTTTTCTTAGTCTGTCTTCCTCCAAGGATCTTCCATGTAAAAATAAACTAAATTAATCATTGTGATAACCTAGAGAATTAATATATGCTTGTAAAACATTGAAATTCTTACTTCTGCCAGAAGTTTGTTGCAGATGGTCAGTACTTGGTACCAAGTTCCTCCTTGTCTACCTTATTCTTCCTCTCTCAACAATGAGGATGCACTGTGGTCAGAAATAGGGTTTTATCTTCAGAGAGTTCAGCCCAGGACTCTGATTCTTTGGACGTTGAGACAAATATTCATATTCATACAAATATTCATCTCTAAGACTGTGTCTCTATGCTTAAGGGTATGTTTTTATGGGAACTGGTGAATGTTACCTTTGAAATAGACAGATTCCATGATTTATTAGAACAAGAAGCCCATCATACTGCCCCCTTATTCTTATTCTGCTAGCCCTGGGGGGTGTTTTAATGTCCCCTGCAGTTTTCCTAATTTCCATCCATCAGTGCTAAAGAAGGCAGATAAACCGTGTTGTCTGTCTCTATGAATGTCTTTCTCTCTCTCTCTCTCTCTCCCTAATAATAGAGGTTAGCTGATCCTGCAGCCACCTCTCCTTCTGCTCCTTGCTATTCCTAACCCAGTTCCAGAGGACTTCTAGACAGAATGGGTAAGTGACTCTTCTACTTTAGCCTTTAGAATACTCCCTCAAGACTATTATACATGGTGGCTTATGCTAAAATATGGAAATAGTTTGAGGGAGTTTTCTTCAGAACCTCCTGAAGATTGGTCTTATTTGAATCGGACTACATTTAACCTGTCCCAAGTATCTAAACATGCTTTTAAAAGTGTGTACGCTTGTACTGAGATTATTTCTAGGGCTTCTGCTTGAGCCACAGTCGTAAGAATTGTCTGGGAATCAAATTTTCTGATGAATTTGTCTAAAATTTTGACCCCCCCCCCCTTGACAAGGAGTTTTATTTCAGCCTTCTGCCATGCATGTCCTCAGACAGTAGGATGAAAGGGGTAAGTTAATGTATGGCATTTGTAGGAATTTTCAGGTTCCCTGGTTCTTTTCCTTCCAAATCTTCTCCTTTTAAAAGACAAAACAAGAAGGCAGTGGCAACTGCAAACTGGCAGACACCTAAAAAGAAATATTAGGAGGGGTCAGATAACAGTGAGCTTCTCCAAAAATGTGTCTGGTACCATCCTCTGCATGACTATGCCAGAAATATAGTCACTTTCCCTTCCTCTCTTGCTGCAGCATCTCTTCCCTTTTCTCATAGCACTCATTGTGGTAACAGATTGTCTGAGACAAATGGTTACAGTTGGCAATCGGTAAAAAAAAACAAAAAAAACTCTCTTTTCAGTGGTCCCTTCCCCCACCCTCCCAATTAAAGTGGCTTCCCCCAAGTGCTGCAGCACTTTAGAGGCAGGAGTCCTAGATCATGGATGTGTTTTAGATGAAGTAATATGTGCATAGATAGCTTCACTGGTAGAACCAAAATGATTCCCCCAGGTCTGTGAATTGGGGGAAGGGGGATAAGCTTTATTTTCCTATTTTTAATAGCACTTAACTGTTCATCAGTGCTCTTAAAGATTCTTGCATAATCTAATCTTTACTGCTTGCATGTTAAATCATGAATAAGATTGTCCCAAAATGTTTGTTTGTGTATTTGGACATTTGACCAAGGATGTCCAACAAAAAAGATCCATGTCTAAAATTCACCACAAAAAAACTTCTTTGAATACCTGTTTACACTATTCCAGCCCCCACACCTTTCATCAGAACCATACAATGGTCAAGGGTCAGTTTGTAAGCGCTGCAGGTATGGTATCACAATTCGAAGACAAATGTGAACACATCCGGTCCATGTTCCTGGCCAGAGATTATCCGTCTAGTCTGGTCAGTGATTTGATGTATGAAGTCATCAACAAATGTGAGAGGAATTTATTTGTGCCTTTTATCCAAGATGAGCCCAGCACAACAAATTATTGCTCTTCAGCATTCCACAGTAGAACCACCTCTTTCCCTCTCTCCCATACTCGAAGTAGGGGGGGGGGGGGGCAGTATGGGCATACATTTTGCAAACCTCAGTTACAGTGGTGCTTTTATTACTCCATACAGTGTGGATAGTGGAGACATGGAGAATAACTGGGGTCTGGTCAAGGAGGACACAAATATATTGAATAAAGTTGGTGACAAACCAAATATAGTGAATAAGCATGGCTGCAACTTAAAGAAAATAGCAGAATGTTTTGGTACTGAGAATGTTTTTCCCACTAAGAATTGTAAATTGGCAAAATGCATCTTCTGTTCTATTTCCAGGTTTATAATGGTATGTATAGAATTCAAGGTTGATAACCAGCCTTTCAAATTAAAACGCTCATTTAACTGTCTCACTAGTGGCGTTGTATATGCTGCTCTGTGCCAAAATTATTCAGCATTTTACATTGGTAAAACTGAATATAAACTAAAAGACTGCGGGAAGAAATGCTTTAGCCAAGCATGCTGCAGACATTCCAGGTCCTCTTTACAAATTTGTGATTATTGAAAAAATAACACATGATGAATGTAGGGGTCTGGGGCAGCTGTATCTAGAAAAATGTGAGCTATTTTGGCAACTCAATCTCCATGCCAACAGCTGGCCCGGATATAGCTATCACCTCCCCATTGGTTGTTTAAGTTAACTTAATGCTTTTAAAAGATAAAATAAAAAATGTAGGGTATTTCTCATTTTTTCAGTTCTCCTCATAGTTCTTTAGTACTATATTTTTGCTCTCTATATGAATACAAGTATTTCTTTGAATCTTTTTGTTGTGTAATAACACAATTTTGGGCACAAGTTTTTTTTTTTTGTTTTGTTTTTTTGTTTGTTTTGTTTTTAATGCCTTTGTGTCTTTCATGACACAAGTTTATTGTGCATTTCATGATTTGTTTATGGTTTGTTATGCTACACAGTTTAGGTGACATTTTTTTTCAATTAATACATATGCAACACTGTGTAATTTAAACTGTGGGGTAAATAATTTAATAGGAGTGTATAGCTTTACATTTCATGTGTTTGGATTTTTACTGTTTTATCTGAAGAAGTTTTGCATTTATTAAAATGAAAGCACTAAAACCAAATGTTTAAATAGATTTTGAGGTGTTTTTTTTTAATTTGATTCCTGCTGGAACCGCAGATTGAAGTCTCTGCAGTAATGTATTTTTCTTCTGGGTTTGTAAGCCTTCCCGAAACTAACCCAGATATGGGGAACACCTCTGATAGATTTGTTCCTGTCTCATTTCAAAACAGACAGCTAAATAAATTCTTCTACAGGATTCCTTGCAGGCAGGCGTGGAGAATAAATGCTGTTATTCCAGTGGTTGAGGATGTAATTCTGAGGATTCGGAAAGATTCTAAAAGTGATTGTGGTGACTGCCTTCTGACCCAGGCAAAATTGGTTCTCTCTTCTTATGGAGTCAGCCACGGGCAGATCACCACAAACTTCCTAACAAACTGGATTTACACATACACACAGCGGAAACGGAGTTTGATGCAACCCAATCTCAAACGGCTTCAACTGATTGCCTGGATGATTTAATTTTGATTCCTTTAAGGCACCTTTTTCATGAGGATATGTAGCTGTTACTGAAGGAGGCAGGAAAGCTTGCTACTAGAAAATCCTGTATTGGCAAATGGAAGCTATTTTCAAATTGGTTCCCAGCCAGTAAACAGGTGTCAGTAAGGGATTTTGCACTACTGGTGCTCAGGTATTTGTAAGTTACCATCCTGTGGCCTTTCATATTCCTCATTAAATGTTTATTTTGTGGCCGTGTCCACATGTCATGCCAGCCCATGGATCCCGTCATTCCTCTCTGTTTACAGTGAAAGTTTCTGAAGGAGTTCCACACCTGAGACCTCCTCATAAACGGGTTCCACCTCCGTGGGATCTCAGTTTTGTGCTGGAGAAATACTGTCACCCTTTGAACCTACCTGCCTGGCTGATTTGAGGGGTGTCACTTGGAAAACTGCTCTTCTCATTCTGACATCTGCAAGAATAGTATCTTGAGTTGTAGTCCCTCATGGTGTGAGAACCCTATCAGATATTTCATAGGGATAGGGTTAGTGTGTGAGTTCATGTTGAATAAATCCATCAATCTCCCCGTTTTCCATCCAGATCCTAAAAACAAGTGAGAGAATATTCTTTGTACTGTGGATGTGCATAGGCAGCTCTGGTACTATAGTAACAGAACCAAGTCTTTCAGGAACGCTAACCAGCTATTTATTTCCTGTTGTGGGACTAAGCGTTAACCTGTGTCTAAACAGACTCTTTCTAGGTGGCTGTCCTGTGCTATTGTATTCGGTTACTCACATTACAAAATGATTCCAGGCAGTGTTAAAGCATATTACATAGCTTCTATGTTGTCATGCTGGAAGGGGGTGGACACTATCTGCATTCTAGAGGCAGCAACCTGGTCCTCTTGTCATACATTTACAAATCACCACATACTGTATTCCTTTCCTTGGTCCCAGAGCAGGCTTTGCTGGGACCTTTCTCCAACAGCCCTTGGACCCTTACCCTTTTTCTTCCCAGGTTGGATAAGCTATGGTATTCCACCCATAGGCTGTTGTAGCAGTACGAATGATTAGCATAATACAATTTTGTAAGGTCCAGTTGCCCTCAACAGTGCTTTTCACCACTGCGGTATCCATACCCACCCTTCATCTAGTGTGGGATATAAAGTTTAGATTTGTTTGTATCTTTAAGTTCATAATGAATTTCCCTTTTTTGTTAGGTTCAAGAAACTCCTGAATATTTTTACTCAATCTAACTACTTAAAGTTCCTTCCAAAAAGGCTTGTCCTGTAGGCAGTCTGAGTGGTTGGGGTGGGGGGGTGGAAGCTTTTGGAAGCTGTCAGTTTGCTGTATACCTGACAGGATACATTTATGGGCTGCTGCAGTAGAAAATAATTAAAGCATCTGCTGTTATGGGTAAGTGCAACTTACACAACTGTATTTTATGAGCATGAGAGGAAGATTTGTCTTGCTTTTAATGCATTTTTAGACTCTGGTAGACAAAGTATGTATGATTTGTAAAAGAAAAGATACTTGTTCAAAATGATATTCATGTTCTTGGCATTACTGGATTCTGAAAATGCTTCAGAAACAAAGAATGCAGTCTAGAGTTTGGCAGGTTTAGCTGTGAATGTATGTGCAAAATGTTGAATTGCAAGTAATAAAAACAGGTGTGTAGTGTAATATTTTGTCTTTCTAAAGCACATGCATTCAAAGGCTTTGAGTGTAGAGAGCTGCAGCTACATTTTCAGTCTATTCAGAGCAC
Organism: Protopterus annectens; assembly: GCF_019279795.1. Taxonomy (NCBI): domain Eukaryota; kingdom Metazoa; phylum Chordata; order Ceratodontiformes; family Protopteridae; genus Protopterus; species Protopterus annectens. The sequence continues at coordinate 733,495,887 of NC_056748.1, forward strand.
CGAATAAAGCCACTGGCATAAAATCTAGGAATGACAAAAATGTAATGTGTAGTTAAGATTTTGTTTCCAATCATAATTTAATTTGTGATTGTTTGTCTTGTTCAAAGCTAGGGATAGTAAAACAGGTTGTGTTGTGGGTGTTTATAGAAGCAGTTACAAGGACGTCTCATATAATTTGCCGAACCGTAGCATTGATATCTTTATTACTGTTTCCAATTTATTTGCAGACTTTGAAATTTTCCAGGAGAATATTGATTTCAGATAACATCTGATGCTGTCCCACTGACTCTTTCTACAAAGAGAAAGACATTGGTTCCCAGAAGTAGAGTGGAGCAGGAGTATGATTTCTGTTACAGAACAAGGCAAGATGCACATTTGAATTGGCTTACAAAATCTCACTATGACTAATGGTGTTGGATATCCCTTGCAGTTCAAGTAGTCTCAGTAATTCCAAATGCCAAGTTCATTTCAGTTCTAGTGCACACCAGAGTTTCTGGCCGGTAAATCTAAAGGAACAAAGCTTCAAATTGTGTACATTTAGTACACTATTAAGAAGGTGCTAAGTCAGTGCACTTTATTTTGTCAGCATTAGGGGTATTCTAGAAAGCTCTTGCACAGGTAACCAGAAGACTGAAAAGTGTTGCAAACTTAAATTGTCTGTTAGTGCGGCATAGCAAGAGACTAATGGAGCTACAGACCAGACATGCATTCTTATTTCAAGTAAAAGCAAAGTGATGGTTGTGAAATTTGTGTATTTATCTACCTATCCTTTGGGTTAGCCCCAGTAGGCTAGTAGTCTGTTTTTTTTTCAGAGGAAACCTGAAGTGGTATTTTTACTACTAGGGGAAGTTTTGCTAGGACATCTGGAGCTTCCCCTACTTGTCATTGTTGTGAGTTGGACCCATTTTGGAGGAGCACTTACTGTTTCCATTCTAGGTGCAGAGGCAGCCTGGGGAAACAGGGAGGCAGACAGAGAACGGAGATGATAGATTGGTGAAAGAAATGAAGGAGAGAGCAAATATCAAGACCGGAGAATGTGTGCAGGATTTTGAAATATTTCAAAGAAACCTGTACGAAGGAGATGAGTCAGCATATGATGGATGTATCATTACAACCCCCCAGCCAGGAGGGTTGCTGGACGATTAACTTAAAGAAATGTTGGTGCAGTGAGCGCCAGAAAATGAAGATGTTTTTGGGGAGGGCGCAGGGCTATTATGGAGAAAACAACATAAAAGGAGGATGCAGAGACAATCCTGAAGAATTATGGTGAGATGGAAAAGAAAACATATATGCAGAAAAAGTAAAAGAAGGCAAAAGTGGAGTAGAAGAAAATGAAAGAGGCATGTGTAAGGATTCAAAGTAAAGAATACAAAGAAATGGGCAGGTATGAAGTGTGGGGCTATTTAATAGATCCTGTGGGTGTAAGAACATATGATGTAAGAACACATATCAACAGATATTTGGTGACACATTTGAGACTATTTATTCAATGGAAAATTTTCTTGGAGAATATGGAAAAAAAAACTAACCCACGGAGTCTTTGTGATAAAAGCTTTTAACTGGGAAACAAAAAAATTCCTCTAAAATTTTCAAAAAGAGGTAGAAAGAGAGACTTTGAAAGGACATTTGAAAGCTTTATGTAAAGAAGTACTGTACATTGCAAAAGTTTGACAAGGGGTTTGTAATAATGTAATTGGGATTGTAATATTGTGTTAAAAATAGAAAAAATATATGCATAAACCAAGTATGACAAATGTGGAGGGGAGTAGAGATGTAAGATAGGAACAACCCAGGATATGTTTTTTTGTGGAAAAGGGCATTTGATAAGTAACTGACAAAAGAAAATATATATGTAAGGGGAATGGGACATCATGCAAAAAATGTGTATTGAAACAAAATTGGATGTTTATGGATTGCAAAAATTAAAATAAGAGTTAGGAAAAAGAGAAGAAAATTAACAGAGAAGAACATTTAGAAGTGGTAGAAATAGAAGAAAAAGTAGATGAGAAAAAATAATAGAGAGACTTAGAATAAGGTTCTGAAATTAAGTGATGAAGACATAACTCTGGGAAGTAGTAAAAGAAAGAAAAAATTCAAAGGAAGTACGAAAGAAAAAAAATATGGATGAAAAAAATATATACAGCTAACGTTTGAGGCTTTGTATAATGGATAAGGTGATTGATTCGCAGGCACAAGGTACATTGATGTCCTTCATGGATGCATCTGCAGTCATAACAAATGGGTTGTCCTGTCGTCAGGCAGCCCTTCGGTCGGCCGGATTCCAAAGTCTGGGTCCGGCTTCGGCTGATGTCGCACTTCACCCGACGTCATCTCTGCTGGTCTTCGGGTATAAAGGCATCAGCCGACGCCATTTTCCTCAGTCTTTCTTGCCGCGTGGCGCCCGAAGCAGAAGCTGTTCGCAAGTGCCGGTCGGTCAGATCCAGAGATTACTACTACCGAATACTACTCAAGACTTCTAAAAGCTAAGTACTCCGTTGGGGACTCTTTCTTGCCTCAGCCGATGTCAGAAAAAGTCAATAACTGTTTAACTTGTGGGAAACAAATACCTCATAAAGATTTCCACTCTTACTGTCTGCCTTGCTTAGGCCCAGACCACGACGTAGCAGCCTGTTCGGCCTGTGCTTCCTTCAACCGACGAACGCTTAGGCGTCGGTCGGAGTTTGCTGAACAGTTTTTCGGCTCAGATTTTGCGTACATTATGCCGTCGGATCCTCCGACTACCCAAATTGTTAAAAACCGCAAAGAAAAAGACCGACACTCATGGTCCGCGGTTTCGGCCGAAACCACGGTTAAGCAAGCCGCGAGAGTGTCGGTTTCAGCCGAAACCGAGAAAACCGGTCAATCTTCAGCCGAATCCATGACTATTACTGAGGCTCCTGCTACCTTAGTTGAATCGGCCTCAGAAATTTTGCCTACAACTGTGGTTCCTAGTGATTTATCAGACACCATCCCTTTGGATGTCTCTACCCCAGCACGTGGTGCTGCTAGGCCTCCTGCAGCCATGTCTATTAAGGCCTTTGCCAGGGCTAAAGCAGCCAAATCTGCTAAATCAGTGCCTGTTAAGCCCCCTTCACACAGGCCCACTTCAAGTTCACAAATGCTTACTCTGGCTGAAGATTTAATATCCTTAATTAGGGGATCCCAATCTCACCCAGACAGGGCCTCTCAGCCCCCAGAAAAGAGACCGAGCAGAGCCCCCCCGAGCCAGTGTCCTCTGATGATTCTGCGGATGACTCAGACATTACAGACCAGCCAGAGGCTCCTTTTTCTACTTATGAAGATTCCGATGCTGAAGAATCCATTCCAGCTGCCTCTCCACCAGTGGAATTTTCCTTTGGGGAAACCTTACATGCCATGAGACAACAATTCCAATGGCAGGGACAAGATTTCTCAGATTCAAGAAAAAGGCTTAGGACTTTTCTGCACTTACCACAACATAGGCCCTTAGCTATACCTCCTGTACTGCCTGTTGTGGATGATGCATTTAATGATGTTTGCACTGCTCCTGATTCTTTATCTCCAGCCCCTGCCAAACCAGATAGATTTTACAGGGTGCCAGACACTCATCACCACCTATACAAGGCCCCACTTGCAGATCCCGAAACTATATCCCAGGGGCCTAAGGCAGTAGCCTCGACCACAGCAAAAAACCCTATTCCTTCTGAAAGGGAATCCAGGTCCTTAGAGAGATGGGGGGGAAAATTTACACCTCTGCTACTCTCTCAGCTAGAGCTTTAAACTGTCAGTTTCATATGATCCAATACCAAGAGTTTATGCTTGATCAGTTAACTAAAAAACTGTCCTCTGATGAATCCTTAGATAAGAAATATGTATTAGAAATGGTGAATAACATCCAACAGGTTAGTAACCATTCCTTAAAATGTGGCTATGATGCACTGGAGGCTTCATTTAGATCAGCCATGACTGGCACAGTGATAAGAAGGCATGCATGGTTGAAAGAACAGGTCTTACCGGATCATGTTAAAGCAAAGTTGTTAGACGCTCCTATGGATAAGGCCAGTCTATTTGGTACACCTGCCCAGCAAGTAATGAAGAAAATGGAAGAAAAGGCAAAATCTGTACAAACAGTTAAAGATTTCTTACAGGTTCAGCCCCCAAGGTTTAGCAGGAACTGGCCTGCCAAAAATTGGTCCTTTCCAGACTCCACAAAATCCCAAAGGGGCAGGAATAGACGCTCTAGAGGCAGAAATCAATCTAGAGGAGGTGCCTACAGAGGACGACAGTGGCAAGGCAATAACCGAGGCACAGACACAACCACTGCCACTGCAACAGGACAATCACAGTGACTTGGCTCTGACACCGCCTACCAGGGAGCAAATAGCAGCACCTTTAGGCGGAAAGTTAGCCTTATTTTCGAAAAATTGGCACTATATCACAAAAGACAAGTGGATTTTGCAAACCATAGACCAAGGCTACCGGTTCCACTTCCACACCTTACCAGTAAAAAGAGGAATGCCAAACCTACCTCCAAATCAAAAAATAGAAGCTCTACAGCAGATAGCGAAATTAACAAAGATGAGAGCTATGGAAAGAGTACCAATAACAGAACAGGGCAAAGGATTTTACTCCAGACTCTTCCTAGTACCAAGAAAAGAGAAAAGTTGGAGACCTATTCTCGACCTGTCCGTCTTAAACACATAAATCATTGTCCCAAAATTCAAAATGCTGACCCTACAGCAACTTCTTCTCATGCTGGGCAAGGAGTGTTGGCTGGTAACTCTAGATCTCAAGGAGGCATACCTGCACATCCCCATTCGACCAAATTGCAGAAGATACCTCAGATTTCTTGCAGGATCAGAGCATTATCAATTCTCAGCATTGCCCTTTGACTTATCTACTGCGCCCAGAGTATTCACAAAATGCCTGGCATCAGTAATCGCTCACTGCAGACTACAGGGAATCCAAATTTATCCATACCTGGACGACTGCCTGTTACAAGCGGACAACAAAAGCAAGCTGACAACAGATTTACAAAGGGTCATTTACTTGCTACAAGCCCTGGGATACACAGTCAATTTACAAAAGTCAAGGCTGATACCATCCCAAACAAGAACATTCTTGGGCGCGGAATTGGACACAGTAAAACAGATGGCATTCCTAACTGCAGAAAAACAAAAAGAACTTCCTCTTTACTTCTTGGCATTAACAAAGCAGAACAAACTAACAGCAAGAAAAGTTCTGCAGGCCTTGGGCTTCATGGCATCATGCATAATCTTGGTCCCACATGCCAGACTGCATATGAGAAAGCTACAGTGGTACCTAAAGAATTTATGGTCTCAGCACAGGCACAGCTTAGAAACAGAAATCCCACTAATCCCATGCCTAAAACAGGAGTTTCTATGGTGGGCTCAAGCATGCCAGTCAAACCCAGGCTTACCCTTCCACAACTTTCGAGCAAGCCAAACCATCACAATGGACGCCTCAGACCTAGGATGGGGGGCGCACATGCTGGACAAATGCATACAAGGATTGTGGACTCAAGACCAGCTGCACCTGCACATAAACCAAAAAGAAATGCTGGCAGTAAACAATACAATGGTAAAGGTAAAAAATAATGGGAGGGACAAAGATACCATGACATTTAAAGATAATACCTGTAGACCTCGATTGATAGAGAAGAATGTGGAAAAATTATTTTTTGTTACCAAGTATACTACATTCTCTGATAGATTAATTGGTATAGTTAGAAGGTTTTGGTATTTGATAAGTGAGGATGACAACATAGGTGAATTGTTCCCCCATCATATTATTTTTTCCTTTCAAAAAGGGAAAAATCTGAAAAATATTTTGAACTACAACTGTTGTAATGACAGAATCACACGTTTGGTTAAAATAGGTACATTTAAGTGTAACTCTTGCAGTCTTTGTGATAAGGTTGTTAATATTAATTCTATCAATGGCATTACACATACCCCTAAATATTATTTTAGCTGTAAATCTATTGGGGTAGTATATGCCTTGACATGTAGTTGTGCCAATATTTGGTATATTGGTCAGACCAAGAGGATGGTTAGAGTCAGAATTTTAGAGCATTTGAAAGACATTAGGAATTTGAATTTACTCAGTCCAGTAGCTAAACATTTTGTGGACATTCATAAAGGCAACAGCGATAGTCTAAAATTTGGAGTTTTGGGTAGACCATTTGTTCGTATTGGTGATAATATCACCAATAAATTATTAGAACTAGAGACAAAATTGATTCTCAAGTTTAATACTATTAGGCCACCTGGCTTGAATTTAGAATTGGGGATATGATGGATTTATGAGACATGAAGTAAACAAATGAAAATAAATATCCAATATTTTCTAACATTCAAGAAAATACTTTTTGAGACATAAAATTTAAATTTAACTAATATATAAAATGAGTTTAAAATAATATTATAATCATAACAAAATAATATATGTATATGTGTGTGTGTTTACATATAATTCTTTTTGATTAATATGTATAATAATTAGATATACATAAAATGAATTTATTATCTTTTTAAAGAATGAATTTTTCTATTTAAAAATGAATTTAGGGGTATTTCTCTTTTTTGTATTTTCTATAGTATGTGTAGAATACTGTTATTGACAAGGTCACTTTAAAAGGAATGTTACATTAATTGAATCATTGCTTAATTGCTTGAATATGTGCTATATAAACTAACAGTTTGTAGCAAGCAAATGTGATCCTTGAAGGCGAACTGCCGAGGTACCAGGTCTAAATAAAGTGAAGAAAGGCATTGGCTGTTTGGTGTGTTGCTGTTACATTCCTCAAAGAAGGCCATTTGATGATAAGGACAGACAACACCACAGTCATGTGGTGCATCAACAAACAGGGAGGCACTCATTCATACCCCATATGCAGAATGACTTTGGACCTTTGGAATCTGGCTCTCAGCTACAACATCCAGTTACAGGCAATATTTATGCCGGGAAAAGAGAACACCCTAGCAGACATGTTAAGCAGAACCACCTCAGATGCTCACGAATGGATGCTACACCCGGACATCTTCAAGGCCATCACAAAGAAATGGGGAATGCCACAAATAGATCTATTCGCATCCCCACTCAATCACCAGCTCAAAAAATTCTGCACAAGGACGTTCCACCCACTTGCATGGAAGGTGGACTCTCTATCCTCCAGCTGGAAAGGCCTGACAGCATATGCATTTCCACCTCTTCCCTTGATGCACAAGGTACTACTGAAAATCAAAGAGGAACGTCCAAGGATAATCCTGATAGCTCCGAATTGGCCAAGACAACACTGGTACCCATTGCTGAGGAGCATGTCTCGGGAGAGAATGTGGTCAATACCCCTGATGCCTTTGATGTTAACTCAGAACAACTACAACATCATGCATCCAAACCTAAAAACCTTGCAACTGACTGCCTGGAACATCACATAGCAGCAACTAACCCAGACCTTTCCCAAAGGGTTAAAGACATTATCCTTGAAGCCCGCAGACCTTCAACAAGAAGGAACTATGCAGGAAAATGGAAAAGGTTTGTCATTTGGAGTACTGAAAGAGGAAAAGATGTGTCGAACATAGATATTGCTAACATTCTGGAGTACTTGGCAGAGCTTCTACATACAGGCCTGTCCTATTCCTCCATCAAGATACATGCATCAGCTATTTCAGCAGAATACAGCTTCGATCCACCTGTCTTTTCGCATCCTCTACTCAGGCAGTTCCTCAGAGGGATCAAGAATGTAAAACCTCCTAGGAAACCACCATTACCAGCATGGGACTTTAACTTTGTGCTAGAAAAGTTGACACTCCCTCCGTTTGAACCAGCAGCAACAGCAGATCTGCAACACCTGTCATGGAAAACTGCTTTCCTGCTGGCAATTACCTCAGCAAGGAGGGTTTCGGAACTACAGGCCTTAATGGCAGTGCAACCCTTCCTAATCTTCCATCAAGATAGGGTGTCCATGAGAACTAATCCTACATTTATGCCTAGGGTGGTATCCAGAGTGTCTTTAAACCAGGCAATCCACCTACCTACCTTCTTTCCCAATCCACAGAACAGGGGGGAAAGACTGCTGCATACCTTGGATGTACATAGGCAGTTATGCTACTACCTGGACAGAACCAAAAGTAACAGAAAAACTGACCAGCTTTTAGTAGCCTATGCAACAGGAAGGGAAGGAAAAGCAATTTCCAAACAGACAATCTCCAAATGGATAGGAAATTGCATAAGATTCTGTTACTCCTACCATGGAAAACCAATTCCACAGAACATAAGACCTCATTCTACAAGGGCTACAGCCACTACCACAGCTTTCTTACGAGGAGTGGCAACCAAGGACATTATTGAGGCGGCTACTTGGACCTCCGTGCATACATTTGCCAAGCATTATAATTTACCACTATACTCTAGATCCCGAGCAGGGTTTGCCACTGCTGTACTGCAAGGGATCCTAACTACACCATATTTTTTCTTCCTCCACCCCTAGTTTGGCTATGGTATTCTACCCATTTGTTATGACTGCAGATGCATCCATGAAGGACATAGTACAGTTTTGTACCTACCATAAATGTAGATGTCCGAACTGGATAGCATCTGCAGTCAGGATTACCCACCCTCCTTCCCGTCTGTGGAACTCGTAGGGTATTTACCCTGCTAATAGCTAGCTGGGGAGTCTCTTATGGTGTATTTGTTTGTATATATGTACATACATGCTTATTTTTGTGTTTGCCTTCTACCTTTTTGGAAACATTGGCATTTATCCAAAATTTAACCTTCCAAGAGGGCAACTGGCATCTGGGGCAAGAAACACTGAGGAAAATGGCGTCGGCTGATGCCTTTATACCCGAAGACCAGCAGAGATGACGTCGGGTGAAGTGCGACGTCAGCCGAAGCCGGACCCAGACTTTGGAATCCGGCCGACCGAAGGGCTGCCTGACGACAGGACAACCCATTTGTTATGACTGCAGATGCTATCCAGTTCGGACATCTACATTTATGGTAGGTACAAAACTGTACTTTTCTCACCTTTGACAAGGAAATTGATTAGGCTTAGAATGGCCTGCTAAGAAAGCTAGCCTAGCAGTTGTCTATGAACTTATAAAACCATGAATCTAAGGGAAAGGGAAAATGAAAATTTTAGTGCTTTCTGTAAATGCGAATACTATTAAGAGTATAGTAAGAATATGAATTTTGGAGTGGTATAATACATGTGATGTAGATCTAATATTAGAAGACACAAGATTTTTAACAAATGGATAAAGATTACAAATGGAGAAACCATCGGGAAGAAAGATGATCTGAAATTTGGGAAATGAGAGGTTCTGGAATAGCCATATTCTGTAGAAATATCATAAATATATTGGATGTAACTTAAAAACGGGAAGATTAACCACTGTAAATTTAAAAGGTAAAGAACAAGTATATAGAATTATAAATTATATATATAAATATACACACACTCTACAAAGAAAGGAACGTTTATTTCATCAGATTTTAGACTGTGTAATAATATGAGTATTATAATAAAAAACTAACTGTGATTTAAGAGGCAAGCATAAAAGAAAGGAAATGATTTAAGAAAAATGTTAAAAGGTATAAGATGTATGTAGCAAGTTAAACTTTGGGACAAAAATTCATGGACTTGCAAAAGGGGTATGTATAGAACTGAAATATAGGTAGTTGAAACAGGATTTTCTGATCATCTTGCAATATGACTAGATGAAGGAAAAGCAGGAATGTATAAAATAGGCAAATGAATAAAAAAAAAGGTAAATGACTGCATGGAATGAAGAAATAGATTAGCAATACAGTTATGGAAAGGTCCTGTTACTTTGACAACATTTTATAAAATTTGATCTGAATGGTGGATGTCATTTAAGGAAAACTATAAAAAATGTTTTTTTACAGTGGTAATATGATGTGAGAAAAGTAGAGAGAAAATTATAAACTAACATATGATAATGCATTGGAAAATTTAGAACATAATAAGAAAGTACTTTGACAAAGAAAAAGAATTACATCAATTTTAATTTGATTAGTATAGGGAATGCTCTAGTCTAGTAACCACTCACAGTACTGGAACAATGGAATTATTTTCAGCTGTCTTAACTCCAACCCCATAGGCCCTGGGCCCTGACAACCTAGCCAGTCTCCAAGACTTAGCCTCCTAAAGCATTAGTCATCATTCTGCAAAATAGTACATAGTGAAGAAATTGTTCCCTTAGTTGGCTTATTTTCAGCCACTGAAACTTCAAACTGAGAGGCAGGACTCCTTAGTGACAAACTGTCTTCCTGCTGAACAGGAGGAGTCCATTTACCATCACAGAATAGCTAAAGATGTGAATACTAGGTGAAATGCAAAGTGTAGGTATACAATTTACTGGATCATGACTGCAGTATAGGCAGCCTCCCTCCCATACTGTTTATATTGGGTCTAGTAACCACTCTATGTATTATTGGACTACATGTCCTCTTATTACTAACACAGGGCATCAAACTTATTAAAGCTATTTTTTCTTGTACAGAAAGTATGGATTTGAGTTGCTCAGTCTCCATTTGCCTAACTGTGTAACTGTGAGCAAGGCTTGTTACCAGACAGTCCTCCTTGGCTGAATCAGTAAAAGGTCCATGGAAGTCAGTGCTTTACCCTAACTAACAAATACAGATACAAGTAAAAACTGGCCAATGCCTCCTCCATGGTATCTGAACTTTCATTAGAAAAACTGGCGTTTTCCCTTTGAACCAACAACCAAAGTGCTAATGAAATTATTCTGTTGGAAGCCACTTTCTTGTGCCAATTACTTCAACCAGGAAGGTTTTCATAATAGTGCAAAGTGCCATACAGAACATTCAGAAGAGATGGGGTGGCACTTGTGACCCAGCTTTCTTTCGTGTATGTCAAAATAATCGTAGAGCAGACACTGAATCAGGCCACACAACAACGTTTTTGTCCTGAATTTTCTATAACTTGAGATGACAACTGTTGCAGGGTGGGCTCCCTGCCCTTCATTTCACTGTATGTCTTAAATCTGTTTTCTTAGGTGGCCACTACTTCCTGTCTTGGGTTTGCCATCTCTTGGCCCCTTGTCTTGTCCCTAAGGTAGGACCTGTTTTTAGCCTACCATGATAAGCATGCTTGTTGGCGACTACCTCATTGACCCTGAAAAGACGTGAAGATGGTGAAAGTACCCTTCTCCTTCACACAGTTTGCCTTGTTGATTTCTGTGGCATGGGGCAGGCCAGCCTTGTGAGGAGATGTGTGAAATGTATGAAAGGTAGGTTGAATGGTCATATACCTGCTGCAGCGCAAGTCCCATGTATTGTGCATGCTGCTGTGGCAGTGAGCCAGCTACACAAATAGCAGCTGTGGCGAGAATACTTAACACAAGCAATACTAATGCTTTAGTAGGTAGAAAAAACAAAATTCACAGCAGCTTCCAAATAAAACTTGCAATCCACAAAACGAAGCAGCTTTTCAGACAAAACAGTGATGCTATACAATTTGCCTTTGGCTTAACAATAGTTTTTATAATACTTGTAATTTTATGATTCATCCACTAGATGGAGTATCAAGTTCATTTAAAGTAAATAGAAAGAAACCATTCAAGTTGGTAATTTTAACCATGGAGTCCTACTAATGTGTTTCTAATAGTATTTTAACTTTATAATTATTTGTATCAAGTGTTTTAAGGATTTTTTATTTAAAATATATTTTTTATTCATACGTATTTATTCATCAAACATTGTAATAAATGTGTTTTATTTGTGGTAACAGAGATGTAACAAGAAAAGTTTATGGTTTTAAACTAATAAAAGTACTAGTAGTTTTAACAGCCCACATCTGAGGAAGTGATTTTTAAAACGGCATATGGTGGAGCGTTAATGTGCTGTGTTTCTTTGGAATAAAGTGAACTGAAGTGTACTGAGCCGTCCATGGGTTTTTTTCACAATTTTCTAAGTTGCCTGAAAAGATGCTTCATTTAGTAGTTAGAATAGACAGAGCAAAAAAGAACAAAGGAAAGAGAATGGGAAAGTATTGGTAGAATTTTACTAGAAGTGTTACTAAGTTTTTTAATTTAGACGTTTTAGACTATTCAGTCATTTGCAGGCCGTGTGTATATGTAGTCTGTTAAATGTTTATATGTGAAATGTTTTTTGTTCCAGTTTTGTTGTCCATATGTTCATTGCTCTGCGATCCAAATCCTGATGACCCTTTAGTACCTGAAATTGCACAGATATATAAATCAGACAAAGACAAGTAAGTGGTCTTTACTTTTATTGAATTGGGGGAATGTCTACATGTTGAATTTATTGCTATATCTCTGCAAAAATATGTGCAAAGCAAATTGCCAGGAAGATTTCAGCATTAAATTATCCTCCATTTCATTTGCATTAAATTGTCCAAGATGAAAGGAAACCGTGGAGGAGGATTAAAATCTACTGAAAATAAGTAGGTTAGTATTACAGTGTGTAACTTTCCATTGTTAAAGGGACACTTTACCCATTTGCTAAAAAATGACAGACTTCATCATGTATTGGGATGGAGCCCTACTTGTTGGCTCCCATGCTGGAGGAGCCAGACAGGGAGGGTTGACATTGAGCAGCTGATGTTGGCTTGCCCACCCCAGGGTAGGCAGGGGAGCGAAGTCCTGATGCATGAGCACCATAAGTTGGAGGGAAAAGCATGTGGTCATGCAAGATGAAAGGAACAGGACTTTGACTTGCCATGTAGTATGTGGCTGTTGTGGATGGGCCATGTGTGTGGAAGGATATGCCTTGCTTTGACCTAGCAAGCTGTGTTGCTTTGGTGTCTCTTCCGAACAGGAGTCAGTCGGTCAGCAATTCAGAGCTTGCTCTGTATGACAACCTTCTATTGGCTGTCCTTCACACTTTATTGCTAGGAGGTAAAAATCAAAGTTTCTTTTTAGACAAGTCCCACTTGGACCTCCACAAATGGAATGATGTAGGCTTCTCTTCACACTACAGCAGGTATGACTAAGCTGATTGGTCACTAGAAGTGACTTGTGTTTAAGGCATTTAAGTGAATCAAATGCATTAAAAAATCAGTACAGAATGTGAGGATAACTTGCTTTGTAAGTTTTGCTCCATTGTACCCTGTACAGCCTTTTATTTTCAAGTGCATTAAATATTGATGATGGCCATCCTGGATTATTTATGTAAAGTACAAGATAGTGGACACGTTCATGAAATGTTATAAATTGTACTGTTTTGAAAAAAATGCATAAGTTTATATCCATGGTCATGATGCATTGCATCTCTAAAGCATGAACCTGGAATGCTGTTTCTCTTAAAACAGAAGTGGGAGCATTTTTGATCCTCACCAGAGATTTTGCTTGAGAATATAAAATAGATTTTCATCTTTAAAAAAATGAATTCATGTTTGAAGTGTGTTTAACTATCAGTTGCAAGACTGTATTCTGTGACATTTGTTTTTTAACTGGATCCTCTGCATTCCTTCATTATGTTCCATATATTCTGCTTATAACCTTTCCTGTTGAACAGAAGTGGAATTTTTCATTTCATGGACTTATAATTAATTGCACAAAAAGAGTTCAGAATTTTACTGTACCACTGTACTATTTCCTGATGCGTAAGAAACTGTTGAAAACCTGGAGAAAAAAATGTGAAGTAGCTACAGTCTTTTTTGAAGCTATTTGGAATGTGTCCTCTGCCAGACTTGGACTGGTTGGTGGTAGGATTAAGACCAATGGTACAGCAAGAGATTCTCACAGTAACATGCGGTCAGTTACTTCACCATAAAGCACAGCTTACATTTTTACTAAACCTGTGACACCAACTAGTAGACTTGCAAAACATTACTATACCAATTTAGATGTGTGTCTGAATAGCTTTAAGCTAATTGAACCAGCAGGTCGAGCTCCAAGCTTAACATCGATCTTAAGAAATTTTTATTTTTCAAAGTGCTGCTGTAAAAACAACACTGACTCTTGGTTCTTCAAATGCGATTCACCTTTGCGTAATCTTTTCAGAATTTAGGCACTTGTTACACAGAAAAATTAAGATTGCAAGTTTACATTAACCCAGCTGAAGTCCATTACTACAAGGGTGTCTGTAAAAATCCCTAGTAACCATCTAAAACAAGTCATGTAGATAAACTACTCTGTAAAAACTAAAAGAAAAACTGACCAGGCAAGGGTTTTTCACTGTGTGATTCCTTAAAAAAAACTCTTTATGCTAGAGGCTCATGGGATGTATGCAAATTAACACATTCAGGATAGCCACTGTTTAAGATATGCGAATCTCACGTACTCTGTCCTTTTATTAGACCCATGAGGATGTAATAGGTTGAACTGGAGGTCATGATTAGAAAATTCATATTTGTATAAAAATAAATAAATAAAAATGAGCATTTTTTGATCTTAAAAGTCCATGTGCTTTCGTAAATTACTTCATCAGACCTAACTTCTCACTATGGAAAATAAGCGTCTGCCTTTGGGAGTGATAAAATTTCAATGAATAGTCAGGTAAAACAATTCCTTTTGCTCTCAGTAATAGGCGTGATGGTGAAGCTTCCTTAGGTTTAGTACGCTGGTTGTGGATGTGTGAAAGTTCAGTCCAAGGGTTCTGCTGGCTTTGAGCCTAATCTAAAATTAAAGTTCTCGCTTCTCCAAGTAATCATTCGTTGGTCCTTGGAACTCCTATTTTTCAATCCTGTCCAGGATATGAAAGATAAACTTGTCTATGGGATTATTTGAGGTGCTTGACTAAAGCGCTGTTTGGATTTTGGTATTTGATGTCCTGCAGGTGTTGGGCTATTCTGGTTTTTAATTTCAGTGTTTTTCAAACACAGAATGCTGTGTACTTGGCACATTGAGCTCTGTACGCAATGCATTCTGTTTGTCAGTTCTCGTAGAACTTGCTGTGGAAGGTTTTCTTTGTATTTGTGCAGGTGAACTCATCGTAGTTACTTAGGTGTTTACAGTAGCCACACTTTTGTTTGTTGCATGAATTTTTCTTGGTCAAATTTTTGAAGAGGGTCATTATCTTTGATTCCATTCTCAAGAATTTATTGTAGATTCCAGTTTCTCCTGATACTGAATTTTGGGACATCCGGCAAAAAACTGCTGATGGATGGGTTGTTGCTGATAATAGCCCCGTTTTCTGTAATGATTTTCAGAGTGTAGAAGTCAGTGGAAAAGGTCAAGGTCATACTAAGTTCCTCAAGGATATCTTTCTGCTTTCTCCTCTTTGGCTGTCCAAAGCCAGGGAATTCAGTGTCAGAGTGCTTGCTTGTGATTATGGGGTCTAGGATGTTCTTGATGAGATTTATGTTGTACCCTCTTTCTAAGAAATCTTTTTTAAGATTGATGATGCTGACCGTACAGTCTCTGAAACTCTGGCCAATCGTAGGCCCTGGGATTTAACATTCTTTTTTGTAAGAAAGGGGTGCATGCTGGAGCTATGAAGCAGAAGATTGGCCCTAGTGGGTTTTTGAAAGAGTTTGTTTGTGAGCTCATCCATCTCCGCTGCTTTGGATTTTAAGTCTAGAAAAGTGGCTTTGCTTTTGTAGTAACGGTTGGTGAAATTGAGAAAGTTTTTACAGTTTGTAATGTAGTCGAAGAACTGTAGTGGCATCTCTTCTGTGCTGTCCCAAATTATAAATATATCATCTATGTACCTGTAGCAACAGCACATCTTTGTAGTAGGGGGGAGTTGTTGATATGGTCCCTCTTCCCATTTTCCCAGGGCTGTGTTGGCCAAGCTGGGTGCCATGGCTTTGTCTGAAGCATTTAATATTGAATTAAAAACAAGTTATTGCATAAAAGGATTCACATTAGCCTGTACACTGTTTCTAGTTCATATCTATGAGTTGTGCCCAGTTGCTTTCAGAGCCTCAGTAACTGCCTCCTTACAGTACTCAAGGGGTAGTACTGCGTAGAGAGCCTCCATGTCGATTGTGACTAAAATGGATTATTTTTTTTACCTTGATGTTTATTTTTCTGAGATCACTTGTATCAAGCAAAAACAAGGGGTTACTGTCTGCCAGTGATTTAATTAGCACTTCTAAGTAGAAGGAGATTGGCTCTGTAGGACTTCTACCACAGGCGATAACCGGCCTGTAAGAAGGGTTCTGGAAATTTTTGTGAGGCTTCGATATACCGAAGAAATTCGGGAGCTTAGGATGTTCATCTTTAATGAAGTCCAGAAGCTTTTGACTAATCAGTCCTCTTCACTAAGGAATAGAACAACTTCATTAATCTTTGTGTAGGCATCTCTGACTTTCTCAATGGGGCACTTTTCATAGTGCATGTTGTTGTCCAGTATGCCAAGGATCTTGCTATTGTAAGTGTCTATCAGTCGCTAGAATGCCACCACCTTTGTAGGCCTCTATATTTTTCCTCATTCTGTCCTGGCAGAGATTTTTTTCAGTGCTTTGATTTCATTGGGGTTGTGGTTGAAGAGTCTTCATGGTTTTAGGTGTGCTTTTTTATTTCGGCCTCACATTTGGATTTGAAAGTGGACATCCTCGGGTGTGGGGTTGCACAGCAGCTGCTAGGTTTGTCCCATTTTTCTCTCTTGGGGTCATCTTTGTCATGGAAAAAAGAATGTCTTTCTGTTCTCATGTTGCATTATTCTAAACATGAGGGATTCGCAGCCTGAGGCGACCTGAACGTCCGGCATATATACAAAAGCTTATCCTGGTTGTTGCATGGTACGTGGGATGTCACACTTCGGTACTATAAACCATGGGCCCATAAATATGACGTCCGCACACAGGCCTCGGAACTTCGCTGCCGCCAGTCAAACGTCAGCTCGGTCCTTCTGCTCCGTGCCACACGCATCTAAAAAGAGAAGTACCCCATTGGGGAACCTTTAGTTTCTTCTCTAGTTCTGGTTGCTGTAATTTGCTTATTTCTTAGTCGATTCCATCCATGTCATCTCGAAAGGAAAAATGTAAGTGTGCACATCAAATCCCTCACAGAGGCAGCAACGACCTCTGCCTCTTGCCTAGGGCCTTCCCATGAGTAAAAATCCTTCTCATTTTTCCAGTCATTTGTTCCAAAACCCTCCGCAGCAGTCTAGCGGACCTTAATCTTTTTGTTGAGAACCAACGTCTAAAAAGTCTAGCCTTTGGTATGGAAACGACGGTTAGTGCATCAGCCAAACTGCCTATAAAAAAGGCCAAAGTTTCAAGGCCTGAGAGTGCTTGCACTTCCAGATTTGGAAGTCCCACCAGCCACTGATCTAGGGGCTGAGGTACCTCTGCTGGCTTCTGCGATTATGGTGGGTTCCGTTTCAGACACCGCTGTAGTTTCTTCAACCAGCACGTCCATGGAGGTTATTCCGATGTTACTTTCTGATGGGGGGGTGTCACTTTCTGATGGGGAGGGGGGACCAGGTTTGCCCAGATACCCTTTGCTAGCTTCCCCTTCCAAGGAGTGTCCCTCTATTCCTCTGATTTTAGGCCTACTCCTTCTCAGTCTGGACCTAGAACTCCCTCACTCAAAAAGAAGCAGAAACACTTTGCTTCTTCTGAGGGCATCCCAGATCAGCAAATATTTTCTCAAACCCTTTTCCAGGCCTTTGTGGCCCTCAGGCCTGGTATTTCACAGGCCCCATCTGCTCTGCCAGTCCTGAGTCCCAGGCCTGCATCCTTAGGCCCCTCACCTTAAACTCCAGAAGAGTAATCTTACTCTTCATCTTCTGAGTCCCTCTCTTACACTTCTCAACTAGCCTCCCACTTAGGATACTGCTCACCAGAAAAGGACTCTTGGAAGGTGACTCCCCACCAGAAGACATTGCATTTGCTGAAACAATTGCCAGAATGAGGGAGTATTTCAAGTGGAATTCCATCCAAATGACAATTTCAAAAAAGATGTGAGCTTTTCCAGATGGAATCCCCTTCTCCCTCAGCCATCCATCCAGTAAACCGTGCGCACTTGGATGCCTTTACCTCATCCTGCAAAGCTCCTAATTCTCAGCCACCTGCACCTAAGAGACCAGACTGTTTCTGTAAATTACCTGACAACTGCGAATTCCTAGTTAAGCTCCCCTTGGCAGACCCTGCTGTATTTGAGGTTGCACCAGATAAGCAATCCCGACAGATTACCACTTCTTTGTTCCATCAGATAAGGACAGCAAAATGATGGACAGATTAGAAAAAAAAATTTTCACCTCTTCTACCCTGGCCTTCAGAGCTATAAACTACCAAACTCGTATGGTGAAATATGCTCTGGTTCTTATTTCCCAGGCCTTAGACCAACTTAATGCTTCTCCTGATCCCTCTAACAAGGCACAGGTAGCCTCCACCCTTAGCTGCACAGATTTCATGGCACTCCAAAAAATCGAGCTATGATGCTGCAGAAGCATCACCTAGATCAGCTGCCTCTTCTGTTCTTCAGAGGTACTCCTGGCTTAGGCTACAACCTCAGTCTGATGATTTTAAGAGCAAAGTCATGGATGCACCATTTGACAATACTTTTTTTGGTAAACAGTCAGCAGAGCTTTTTAAGACTCTGCAAGAGAAAAGCAAGGAGTTGGAAGACCTCAATCATCTCTTTGTATTACCAGTGCCTAAGTTTCATAGAAACAACCCTGCCAAACCCAATTTTGTCAGGAAGACCTCTGCACTACCCTCTTCGAAGCAAAGGAAAGATATCAGGAAATCATCCTCTGCCAGACGTACCTTTCCCCAGTCTACTGCTAGATGGCCCTTTCCTGAGAGGCAGAACAATGCATGACTGTTGCACTCCTACCGGCAATCTTCCCCTTTCTGCCCGCTTCTCTCACTGTCTCCCCCTGTGGCAACACATCACATAAGACAGCTGGGTCTTGTCAGTAGTGAAAAGGGGTATTTCATGACTTGGAATGGAAACCCATCCCAAAAGAAGACTCACATCCACCAAAGGACCAAATCCACCTCATCCCACAGGTCATTCAAGATTTGGTCGGTCAGGGCACAATTCAAAAGGTTCCACCCAGATAGTAAGGCCTAAGATTTTATTATAGACTCTTCTTAGTCCCAAGAAAGGATGGACCATGGAGACCCATCTTGGACCTGTCTCTACTAAACCCCTATCTCCATGTTCCCACCTTCTGCATGCTCTCCCTTCAAACCCTTCTACATTTGACCTCCAATTCATATCTGGCCACTTTAGACCTGAAGGATGCATGCCTTCACATCCCTATCCACCCATCTTACCACAAATACTTTGTTTTGCTGTGCAGTCCTTGCGTTATCAGTTTACTGCCTTGCCTTTTGGTTTGTCCACAGCACTAAGGGTATTCTCAAAATGCCTAGCTCCAGTGATGGCCTTATGCAGAACAAAAGGCGTTGAGATCTACCTTTACCTGGACAATCTTCTTATCCAAGCAAATCATCCAGATACCCTCCAGAGGCATTTACTATTTACCATTTCCCTTCTAGAAGCCTTAGGCTTCACCATCAACCAGCTCAAGTCCTCCCTGACCTTCTCACAAGATCAAGTGTTCCTGGGGTGCAGATTAAGGACAGATCTGATGAAGGCCTTCCTCCCTCCAGAAAAGGTCACTTTTCTTAACTTTATACTTCATGGACCTACTCCTTGCCAGCAGCATGTTGGCTAGGGAGTTTCTACACCTCTTGGGTTTCGGGGCAGCCACACTTCCAATGCTGCCCCTAGCAAGACTACATATGAGAAAGTTTCAGTGGTACCTGAAGAATGTTTGGTCCCAACATGCCGACCCATTACATTTCAGATTCTCTTCCATCCATGTCTCAAGCAAGAGATTTGTTGGTGGATCCAGCAAGTTCACTTGAACCCAGGATTGCTTCTACAACCTCTTCTGTTTTTAATTTCTCCATGTTTTTTTGGGTTTCTAATATGACTGGAATGGACCCCATTCCTAAGTCAAAGTATGATTAAAGTTCATGAAATTAGTATTGTTTCACTCTTTGATGCTGGCCAAAAGTGCTCTTCGCAGCACCCGCAATGTGCCCAGTAATGGCTCCTTCTGCAATTCATATGGTGTTACATAAATTGGCAACATATCTAAATACGATTGTAAATTCTTTTTTATAAGACCAGTTGCTCCTACTACTATTGGAACTGTCTGGCTATCTTTCTTCCACATGGCTCTCGTTTCTGCCTGCAGATCGAGGTATTTTATGACTGTGTCTCTGTGTACGCAAGACACTGTAGTCACTAGGTGTGGTGAGTTCAATGCTACTTTTGTCTTCTTTTCTTGGACCACTATATCCAGTTTTCTAGCATCTATCTTTTGGACTGTTGGTATTGGGTGATCACAAGTGATGTAAATTTCATCATTTTCTATGATTCTCTGTGGCTAATGTTTCCAATGTTTTTCAGCCACTTCGATACCATAATATTATGGTAATCTCCAGTTTAACAATCTCGCCACATTATTATGCCTTTCAGTCGCAACCAGCAATAAGGTGTGTGAATATTTCCAATTCGGTTCCACAAAACCTACACATGTCTGTTTCTCCCACATGTTCAATGGCCTTAGTATACCAGCGTGTACATAGTCCACTATCTTGGGCTGCCAATATTAACCTTTTATTTCTTTATGTAAATTCACCTCTCCTTAACCATGCCTGTATTCGTTCTTGATCAACATGAGTCTCTTCCAGAAGTTTTCTATACTTGCTACTATATTTGTTTTTTCCACATTTTTTGCCTTATCTGGTCCTTCACCTTATATTCTCTCTTGTTTTTTAGCATATTCAGTTGCTGCCTGGTTTTTATCCACTTATGGTTTGATTTCCATTCCTGCTTGACTTTGATATGCTTCTGCTAAATTGAGCAGAGATGTCATCTTAGATTTATTCTCCTCATGTTTCAAAACTTTCACCACATTTGGATCTTGTGAGGTTAGTAGATGTGTGGAGTCCCACGATTGCAGCTCTATACATGTAATCAATTTCAAGGAGGCCCATCCCTCCTCCAGAACGGGGAATATATAATCTTGGTATACACTGATTTTTTATAAATCATTTGGTGAGCATGAAGCATCCTTGTTTTAATATCCAATCTATCCAACACTTTTTGGGGCCAGTTAATCACTCCAAAACTATAAGTTAGGACAGGAAGAGCAAATTGATTTATAGCTTGGATCATGTTCCTAGGTGTCACTGCTGTTTTCAGGATTAATTTTAAGTCTTCTAAAGTACTCCTTAGTAAGCTTTATTTGCATGTGTTCGTTTTATTGCTGATACTTCATTAATTCCAAGTATTTGTAAACCCTCTCTTGCTCAAGTTCCTTTATATCATATTCTTGTCCCAAACTGATGTTTTCCTGGTGCTGCAATTTTCCCTTTTCAAAGGTTGCTTTTGCACATTTATCAAGACCACATGACATTCCAATATCATCTGAAAAAGTTTTGACAACCTGCAGCTATGCATTCAGTTCCTCATCTGATGAGCTATACAATTTTAAATCATCGAAAAAGAGAAAAGTCATTAGACTTTGTTGTTTTCTAGAAGCCAAATTATATCCATGACCTAAGCTGTTAAGTAAACAGCTTAATGGCAAGGCAAAATAGCAACAGCGACAGGGAGTTACCCTGGAATGTTCCCCTTTGGATTTTTATCCCTGGGATAATAATCTGTCCTTTATCATGGCTTAATTGCAAAGTGGTCTGCCAGTGTTTCATGGTTACTGTAATGTAATCAATCAGTGTAGGATGTACCTTATACATTTTTAAGCACTCTTTCATCCATGACTGTGGGATATTGTCAAATGCTTTTTTATAGTCAATCCATGGCATGCTTAAATTCTTCCCTTTCTTACAGTTCTCCACTATAACTTTAACAACAAATGATCTTTTGTTCCATATGACTTTCTTTTAGTGCCCTTTTGTTCTACTGCGGTAATTGAGTTTTCTTCTAAATGACTATAAACTCTATCGGCGTCAATCCCCGTATGTAGTTTATATGTCGTCGGAAGACAAGTTATTGGTCTATAATTTTTAGGGTAGCTTGCAGGTTCACTCTTAAGTGACAGCATTGTTTTTCCTGTTAACCAGTGCGGTGTCTGTTCGGGGTGTGCATATAAATAGTTCTTACTCATGGCTAGATCCTCATGTAAAGAAGTTAATACTTTTAGCCAAAAGTTAGGTACTGCATCTGGACCTGGGTTTTCCAATTAGAGGCTTTTCTCAACTTTGTTTCAATCTCTCTGGCTGTTATTTCATCCCATTTCATATCCTGTACCTTTTAACTTTTTTTCTTTGCTTTACTTATATCCATTTAGCATCTTTGTTCCACAGGATCTTCATAGATACTTCTTCAAAATGTATCTACTTCCTCTTTTTTTTTTTGGTGGTCTATCAATTCCTTTTACCTTATTTCCCAATTCTGTATAAACTTTTTTGGGTCATCAGTAAATTGCTTATTTTGTGCTTTTCCCTTATATTTATCTTCATATCTTCTGAGTCTTTCCACCTGTTTTGAAATTTTTAGTTTATCTCCAATAGTGCATAATAGATCCTGGTCTGTTCTAATACTGCACATTGCGGTTATCATATCCATCTTTCTTAATATCTTTGTTGATCTGTTCCCTCTTCTATAATCTTCTAACAATGACACTTCTTGTCTTAGCTACTTTATAGTTTTCTCTATTCAATATTTCCATGATGGTATACTTGTTCACTTTCCCTCACTACCCTATGTTCCTGTGGTAGAATTTTATCAGTTATTAATTTAGCAGCACCGTAATATATTCTGTTTACTTCTGTTATATCGCATGGATCTATATAGATCGTCTTAATTATTGTGTTCATTTGTTTTATCAAGCTTCTGACTTTTGGGGTTTTATTAACCTTCTGCAGTCTGTTTCTCATTGATCTTGATACATCTGTCTGTGTCTATTAAATCAAGCAACTCTTCTCTTTACTCCTTTTCTTCCATGCTGAGGGCACATCCCTTGTTTTCATTTCCTGCAGGCATTCTATAGCAAGTTCTAGAACACCTTCTTCTGGCACTTATTCTTCTTTCTGCTTTTCCCGGTTAGGGGTTGCCACAGTGGATCATCTGTCCGCTCATGATTGGCAGTGGAGTTTTACGGTGTCGAGTTGCCAGCCCGGCGCCCAACCTTCCACAGAAGGCACACACATGCACACACTCGCACCTAGGGCCAATATAGTGTCCAATCCACCTACTGCATGTCTTTGGGATGTGGGAGGAAACCGGAGCACCCGGAGGAAACTCACGCGACCACAGGGAGGACATGCAGACTCCGCACAGAAGGCACCCCAGCCGAGAATCGAACCGGCGAACCTCTTGCTGTGAGGTGGCAACGCTAACCGCTGCACCACTGTGGCCGCCCTAACACCTTCTTGTGGCACATTCTCTTCAATTTCATCCTGTCATCTGTTTTGTCATATGGAAACTCACTGGCCTATCACTCCTCAACATTGACTGCATCAGAGTTTCCTGTTCCTTTCCTTCCTGTCTAGCTTCAAGTGAACTTTTGTACTGGTTTCCTGTGGAAGGCTCCAAAATATCTTGGATGTGGCACCTGACCTGTTGCTTCCTGTTCCACATGTTTCCCCTTAATTTGGATATCCATTACTCTATCCTGTTGTGCTGCTTTCTGTATTTGATTTTCTTCACTGAATCCTTCTCTGTCCAGCTGTTCCATTACCTCATATTTTTGGTATTGTAAAGTTTTCCATATCCGGATTCCTTTGCCTATATTTTTCTTCAAATATCTTTGGTACTGCTCTTTTTATATTGGTTAGTTTTGCTTTTTCCTTTGCATAAATATTACACCATATTAAATCTCTTTTCCTTTCCCCTGTCCATATTTCTTCTTCACATGTTTCCTGATCTTCTTGCTTTTCCTTATTCTGGGGACTCGCTCCATCATGCTGTGATGTAGTCTGCTTTAGACCTTCTACATTAAATCCTTCACTTCGCAGGCACTCCATAACTGCTACTTCTATTTATTTAACTTCTACTTTACTAAAATATCTTTGAAACTGCCTTCTGTATGTTAGTTAACTTGGCCTTCTCCTTTGCATAAATATTGCACCATGTCAAATCTCCCCTTCTTTCCCACGTCCATAGGTTTTGTTTATATTTTCTCACTTCCTCAGAGGCTTCTTTTTCCAAAGAGATCAAAGTTTCTTGATGTAGATACTGTTCAAAAATCTGTTGTATTAATGAAAGCAAATTTTTATTTGAAGCTTGAGAGTTTTCAGATTCCCTTCCTTCCATGTCTCAAGCAGGAAATTTGTTGGTGGATCCAGCAAGTTCACTTGAACCCAGGATTGCCTCTACAACCTCTCCCCTGTGTGGATCAACAGATGTACACAGATGCATCAGACCTGGGGTGTGGAGCAACTATGAATGGTCTGAAGGTTCAGGGACAGTGAGACAACCAGCAAAGGAAAAAACACATAAACGTAAGGGGACCACCTCTCCCTCACATCCTGGAAACTCCATATCAGTTTGGTTCATCACAATTAATGCTCAAAGCCTTTGTCATAAAATCCCTTCTCTCCATGCCTGATTTTCCCATAATCACCCTGACATTGTTGCCGTCTCAGAAACTTGGCTTAAGCCATACGTAAAAGACAGCGAAATATTACCACCCAGTTACCAAATGATCCATAACGATAGACCCAATAAGAACAACTCTGAAGTTACCATAGCCTACATAAAAATCAGCAATCACAAATCTATTTGCATAGCTGCCCTCTATATCCTACCAGGCAACACCAGCAACATTCCAGTACTAGAAGACCTCATATCATGGTTGTCCTAACATCAAAAATGAAACCTATATTCTAAGTGACGTAAACATTAACTGGTCCACCATTATAACTCAACCCCCCTCTCAATCAGTCGACCTTTTTAAATTCACCCAGATGATCAACTCTCCTACCAGGCCCAACAAAAATGGATCCTCTGGCACCATCCTTGACTGGATTTTAGTATCTCAGCCTAACCTTATCTCAACATCAGGTACCCTCCCTGACACCATCAGTGACCACCTACCAGCCTTTGCTGACTGACACCCTTCTCCATTCCAAAAACATTACTACATTCAAACCTGTAACCTGTCTAAATTCAACCCACAAACTGTTATTGACGGTCTAAAACTAATCAACTGAACCCCCTAAAATCCCTGCCCCTCAACAACCGAATCAGGTATTTTAAAGACACCTTTCTAAATCTATTCAACAACCATGCTCCTCTCAGAAACAAATGGGTCAAATCCAAAATATCTCCCCTGGCTATCAAAAGAAAAAACAAACCATGCACCTAAGAGACAAAGTGGAATAAATACCATAATAATAAACTGCCCAACTTCCTACTTGAATTCAAACAACTCAGCAATACGGTAAAAAGACTAATAACTAGAGGCTGCAAATTATACTACACCAAGCTCCAATCTGAGCACTCCACCAACCCAAAAAAGTTCTGGAATACTATCTCCTCTCTCCTCCATCCCGGTAACCAGGTTAACCCTTGCCCTAACCCTGACCTCACCTACCTAGAAACTGCCACATCGTTTAACTCCTTCTTTGTGGAGTGTAGAGCCAAACTAACCACCACCTTCCCACACCCCCCCTCTCACTCTTCTGACTATATGCAGCAATCCCCCACCTTCAAGCTCAACCCTATCCCCACAAGCACAATAAAAAAAAAAAAAAAAAAAAAAAAAAAAGCTAAAACCATGCTGTACTGAACCTTACAATTTTGACCCCTCTCCTCCTCAAACTGTCTGCTGACAGCATAGCCCTGCCCGTCTCCATTTTAATAAACAGATCAATTCAAGAATCTTGCGTTCCTTCAATTTGGAAACATGAATTCATCATCCCACTCCACAAGGGAGGTAAAAACTTTTGACACCACCAATTTCAGGCCCATTGCCATCCTTTCCCCACTTACAAAAGTGTATTCATACTTAACTGATGGAATATCTAACGCACAATAATCTCCTTACCCCCACCCAGCATGGTTTCCATACTGGCCCGAACCATCACTACCCTTCTGTCCAGAATCTGTCAACCATGCCCATGACTCTGGCAAACTGGTATCTACCCTGTTCCTTGACCTATCCAAAACTTTTGATACCGTCTCTCATCCCATACTCCTATCTCAACCTATCTCCCACTACCAAATCCTGGTTCTCTAGCTACCTCTCTAAAAGACAGCAAGCTGTAAAATGGAAATCTTCAACCTCCTCCTCCTTACACACCCCCACTGGCATTCCCCAAGGTTCGGTCCTTGGCCCCCTACTTTTCAACATATTCATCAATAACTTTCACCACACCATCTCCAATAGTTTTTCCATCTCTCTCAACTTTCTGGTTTGAAAGCCCGTGTTTGCACTTGATCCCCACCTTTCCCTTAACTAGTCTAGTCCAGGTACAGATTTGCTGTATCCAGGACTGTTTGTAAGCTTCTGAGCCCCCCAAGCCTTTGTGTTGGAGTGGAGCCTTCTAGCTTATCAGTGGGAGTGGTAAGTACTAGGTAGCCTGTCTACCACAAGAGGAGTGGTTCTTGGCCGAGGAATTGTAGTTTATTGATCTTTTGGGAAGCTGTCCCATCTCTTTCAACTTTCTGGTTTAAAAGACCACCTCTGCGCTTGTTTCCCATAGTTCCTGTAACTAATCTACTGGAAAGCACTAGAAAGCCTTAAACTGATACAAGCCTTCTAGCTTCCCCTCTGACCTACTACTAAAATCCCAGTCAGCTTTTACTATAACAGAAATTTGGATGCACAACAACCACCTCGCCCTAAATGCAAACAAAACTAAACTAATGAGCTTTACTCCCTCAAGATTCTCCTTCTTTGACAATATCTCCTTTACTATGTTAAGCCAGAACAACACCCCCATTCAAATAGTATTTCACACCAAGTTGCTTGGTGTCACCATTGATGAGCATCTAAAATTCGACATCCATATTCAAACAGCCATAAAAAAAAATGCCAAAACTTTGGTCTCCTGTACAGACACAATCGCTACCTCACTCCCTCCACTAGAAAGCCCTTAGCCTCCTCCTATCTTCTCCCCCTCTCTCGTTTACGGTGCCCCACTGCTCACCAACCTCCAACTCTGCCTATAATCCAAATTAGAATCCTGCTGCAATAATATCAGCAAATTCACCACCAGCTCCAAAAGTTCTTCCCATCACTGCCTCTCCCTCCAGTCTCTACAATGGCTTGAACTCCCTAAACCTACTTAAACGCACCACAGCCCATAAGCTCATCTTTAAAGCATCCAACTGTCCCGCTCTCTCCAACACCTTAATCCCCCTATATTCCTAACCTCTAACTCCAATCAGAAAAATCAAAACCTCCTACAAATACACAAACTCTCCTGGCCCCCCGGCCACCTTCTGCTATCATGCTACCTAGCCAAATTCTGGAACTCACTCCCCTCCGCCCTTTGAAACACCCCAAACCACACCAAAAAATCTCTCCTACACTCCTACCTATCATCTAAATGGATATGCCCCTCCTTACTCCTCTTTCTTTTCCCAGCAGTTAATGTCTCTCCCCATTGACACCCATATACAACACCTCAAATCTGCCCATTACTGCTGGACTGCTTTTTCTACCCTCGTTTTCATTAGATTTGAGATTTATATTTTTATCTTATGAAATGTAGTAACTGTTTGTTTGAAAATGTATTCTACAAAAATTACAAAATGTAAGATTGTCCACTATCACTACAGGTACTCTGTATGTAATGTTATCTCTTCATATTTGTTAAATTGTTCTTTCAGTTTATGTTTATATACTCTGCTTGTCATGCAAGTTGTTATTGTTAATGGAGCTTTTCTACCCAGTTCTCCACTGGAAATGGGCTCTTCTTGGCCCAGTGGACTTCCCTGATCATCTAACTGAAGTAAATAAAATAAATAAATAAATGCCTGCCCTTATCCTTGCCTAAAAGACTTTCCTTCTGTTCATTCACCCAGGACCTTTAAACATTTTCACAGGCAACACCACAGTCCAGTGATGCATCAGCAACCAAGGAGGAACAAAATCCTACCTACTTTGCAGGTTGGCCATCCAAGCTTGGGAAGTGGCCATCCTCTCCAAGGTAACGCTGAAGGCATTTGACATTCCATCACAAAACTATGTTCAGGCAGATGCTGTCAGCAGTTCAATATCTCTGAACCACGAATGTTTACTGTACAGAGTTGTTTCTAGATATAGTCCACCAGTGGGGGCATGCCTCCCCTCAGAACAGGCAACTAAAGGTCTTCTGCACAAGGACCTTCTCTTCAGGCATGCATGCATTCTTGATTTCCTGGAAGGAAATTTTTTTTATACATTTCCCCTTCCCTCCCGTACAGAAAGTTCTGCTGAAGATTTGACAGGACAATCCCAAAATCCTGCTGGTGACTCCCTTTTGGCCAAGGCAGCATTTGGTTCCCCCTTTTTTCACTACCCAAGGGCAATCAATACAAGTTATCTCACAAGGTCGACCTCATCACAAAACAGAAGAGATCTGGTATCCACCCAGACCTGCAAACCTCAGTTAGGGATTGCCACATCGGAATCCCAGTCCGCTAATGATGGGCAGTGGATTTTTATGGTACCGAGATGCCAGTCCGACGCCCAACCTTCAAAGAAGGCACACCCATTCACGCACGCACCTACCTGCATGTCTTTAGATGTCACTCGGCCATGGGGAGGACATACAGACTCCACACAGAAGGAGCTCCAGCCGAGAATCGAATGGGAGAACCTCTTGCTGTGAGACAACAATGCTAACTGCTGCACCAACATGGCCACCAAACTTCTGATCCCTTTTAAACACCTTCAGTCAGAAGATGTGCTTTCTGTCCTACAGGAGGCCAGGAAACCCACTACCAGTAGTTACTACCTTTCTAAATGGAAAAGGTTCTCCAATTGGTGTCTCCAGAAACAACTAGATGTTTTCCAGGCTGATGTACCTCCAGTTTTGTCTTACTTGCGTGAACTTCTGAAAAAGAACTTTCATATTCCTCAGTGAAAGTCCATTTATCTCAACATGCCTACCTCTCAAGCCACCTTTGCTGACCATATTGGAGGTAAAGCTTTTCCTTAAGGATGTGATCCATATCAGGCCACCAAGAAAACCCATTTCCCCTCCTTGGGACCTAATTGCATTCTAGAAAAACTCACCACTGCACCTTTTGAGCCAGCAGCATCAGCCTCCCTGAAGATGTGCACTTGGAAAACAGTGCTTCTAGTAGCTCTGACTTTGGCTAGGAGGGTTTCAGAGTTACAGGCACTCATGGCTATCCCACCATACCTGATATTCCATAAGGGTAGGGTTTCACTTTGCACAAACCATTCCTTCATGCCTAAAGTGGTCAATGAACTTTTGCTTAACCAATCCATCCACTTGCCCACCTTTTTTTCCTTCTCCGCAGAATGACAGTGAGAATGCTACATTCCCTTGATGTTCACAGGCAACTTAGTTTTTTCCTGGACAAGACTAAGAATTTAAAGTCTAACCATTTGTTTGTCTCCTTTCACTCCAGGGCACTGGGGAAAGTGGTCTCCAAACAGTTTCTTCATGGATTTCCAGAACTATTACCTTCTGCTGCTCTTTCCATGGCAAACACCTCCCTTGGGCTGTAAGGGCCCACTCTACCAGGGCTGTTGTCTCTTCAGGGGCTTTTTTCAAAGGTTTAGATACCACCATTGTCCTAAAGGCAGCCACATGGTCTTCATTCCAGACTTTCACTAAACACTACAGGCTGGACTGTATCTCCAAGGCTAGGGTAGGCTTTGCTAAAGCCATCCTGCATGGTTTCTTATAAGGTTCTTCTTTTTCTGTCACCACCCATAACACAGGATGAGCTTTGGTACTCTCCCTTATGTGTAGAATACTGCAACACAATAATAGAAGAACATAGAATAGTTGTGTAAAATCTTACCATAAGCATAGATGTCCTTCTCTTCCATGTTGCAGTATTCCTATCCCTCCCTCCTACCCCCTCTAAGGCATTTCTTTCATATTCAGTTAACTTTCCCTCTCTGGAAGACCTCCTTATCAGCTTCCCTTAGACTACTGTCCAACTGGGGCATTCTGCATATGTGGACATACCATTTATGGCCCACCGTTTATGGTATTTACATGTGACATCCCACACACCATATAGAAGCCAGGCTAAGCTTTTGTATGTAGGCTAGGTGTTCAGGTCACCTCGGGTGGAGGAGCCCTTATATTTAGAATACTGAAATGTGGAAGAGAAGGTCATCTATGGTTATGGTAAGATTTTGCAAAAGTGTACTTTTTTCAGGTTTACCTTCGGAACATTTTTAGATCAATTCTAGATTGGACTGTATGCCCTCTTTTGTGCAGAACGAATGTCCAACCTTTCTTGAGGATGTTGAGCTCTATTTTTGTAAGTTATTTCTCAGGATGATTCCAGACTTTGTCACCTGGCAGTGGTTGTTGGCTGATCTTCAGTCTGGAAGGTCTTAACAGGTCACTGGTCAGTTTTTTTGGTATGGCAGGGATTCGCCCAGACTGGTTCCGATGTCCATCACTAAGACCCCAGATGCTCATCACAGGCCCCCAGCGAGGAAGCACACGCCAGCGAGCATCCACACCAGAGAGACCTACCACCCAAGACTCAGCATCACCCCAGTCAAAAACAACCAAAGCAGAGACGGATCATGGCAAGGAAAAAGGGACCTAAAACATCTCTCGGTCCCTTTGAAGGACCTTCCAGACTGACCGTCAGCCAACAACCACAGCCAGGTAAGGTCTGGAATTGTTCTGAGAAACAAAAATAGAGCTTGACATCCTCAAAGATTTGACATTCATTCTGCACAAAAAAAGGGCTGTGATCTAATATATAATCGACCTAAATATTTTCTGTTGGAAGGCAACCTGAAAATCTTTTTCCACGATAATGAAGGTGACCCCAAAAGAGAAATGTGGGCCAAACCTAGCAGCTTCTGTGCATCCCCACATCTGAACATGTCAGCCTTCAAATCCAAATGTGAGGCCAAAATAAGAAAAGCACTCCAAAAAGAGGGTTCTTCAAACTCAACCCCAGTGAAATCAAAGCACTGAAAAATCTTTACCAGGACAGACTAGGAGAATTATGAAGGCCAACAAAGGTGGTGGCATCCTAGTGACTGATAACGACACGATAGCAAGATCCTTGGCATGCTTCCCCATCGAGAAAGTTAGAGATGCCTACACACAGATTAATGAAGAACTTCTCTTCCTTAGCGAAGAGGAACTGAGTAGTCAAAAGCTTCTGGACTTTATTACACTTGAACATCCTAAGCTCCCATATTCCTTTGGGATAGCAAAGCCTCACAAAAATTTCCAGGACGCTCCTTTACAGGCTGGTTATCACCAGTGGCGGAAGTATTACAGGGCCAGTCTCCATCTACTTAGAAGTGCTGATCAAACCACTAGCAGAGAGTAACCCCTTGATGTTCATCGTGTTACACTGCTGCAGTCCATTACACTTGGGTTATCCTGCCATCAGGCGGTCCCGCAGTTGGCCAGAGTTCCAAAGTCTTGGTCCGGCGTCTGTTGCTGTCGCTTCTTCCCTGACGTTAGTGCGCCAGGGGTATTTAAGATGCATCCAACGCCATTTTCTTCAGTGTTTCTTGCCGCGCGGTGCCCGAAGCAGAAGCAGTTCGCAAGTGACGGTCGGCTGACTCTTGAGATTTTAGAAGACGAATTTCAGATCCGAAGTCTTCAATAAAGCTAAGTACCCCATTGGGGAAACTTTTTTTTTCTTGCCTCAGACCGATGTCAGAAAAAGTTAATAATTGTATTTCTTGTGGTAAGCCAATACTTCATAAGGACTTCCACTCTTACTGTATTCCATGCCTAGGCCCTGATCATGACGTCACTAGTTGTCGGATTTGTGCTAGATTTAACAAATGCACTATAAAAAGATGTTTTGATTTTGCTTTTCACTACTTTGTCCGAAGGTTCAATTATACTATGCCGTCAGATCAACCGACATCCGCAATTCCGAAAAAACGCAAAGACAAGTATAAAGACAGGCATCCAAGGTCCAAAACTGACGACGAAACCTCTTCTAGGCCAGTCGCCGGTTTTCAGTGAGGCGCTTTCGCAGCCCCTGACACCCGCTACCTCAGAGCCACAGACCGCCTCAGACTCCCATGTGGAGACAACTAGGCCACCGGAAACTCGAGGTATTGGGCCTATGGAAACTAATCCCTCAGATGGGTCCGGAGCCGCTGAGGAGGCATCGATTTCTGAGGGTGTTTTCAGACCTTCACAACTTACCATTAAAGCAACAGCCGAGACAAAAGTACCATTAAAGACAAAGAAGCAAGTACAGCATTCTCCTGCACAGTCCTCCATGCCTAAGAAACAGATGCTTAAAATGGCCGAAGACCTCATTACTCTAATCAGGGGTTCCCATCCCCCTCCTGAGAAAAGGCCTAGGCAGGATACAGACTACGATTCCTCTGATCAGGTTTCCATTTCCTCTGATTCCTCTTCAGACCAGGGATACTCTCTACCCTCCTATGAGGACTCTGATGCTGAAGGATCTGTCCCGTCAGCCTCTCCTCATAAGGATTATTCTTTTGGGGAAACTTTGTGTACCATGAGGGAGCATTTCCATTGGGAAAGTCAGGATTATTCAGAATCCAAGAAAAGGCTCAGATTTCCTTTTATTGCCTCAGCACAGGCCCCTGGCTATTCTGCTTGTGCTAGATATTGTGGATGATGTGTTCTCTGAATCCAGCTTATCTCCTGATTCTATGCCCCCTGCACCAGCTAAGCCAGATGGGTATTAGAGTCCCTGACTCTCAAGTTTCTTTATAAAAACCCTTCTGCTGATCCAGAAACTATTTCCCAGGGTCCAAAAGGGGTTAAGGCTTGCATTGCAACAAATCCAGTACCCTCTGACAGAGGTTCCAGAGATTTGGATAGATGGGGGAAGAAAGTTTACACTTCTGCAACTTTAGCAGTAAGGGCTTTAAATTGCCAGTTTCACATGCTTAAGTACCAACAATATTTAATGGCTCAGTTAAAACAGAAAATGCTTGCAAGCTCAGAAGCTCCTGACTGTAAAGAAATGCAGGATTGATTGCATGCAGTTGAACAGGTGGGAAAACATACTCTGCAATGTGGTTTTGATTCTTTAGAGGCCTCTTGCAGAGCCGCAGTTACAGGTTCTGTGATTCGAAGACATGCTTGCTTAAAAGAACAGAGTTTACCTGATCATGTTAAGGCAAAATTATTGGATGCTCATTTAACAGCATGATACCTTGTTTGGTGTTAAGGCAGAAGAGGTGTTAAAGAAAATGGATGATAAAGCTAAATCTATGAAAACAGTCAAGGATTTCTTACAGGTACAGCCACCTCGATTTAGCAGAAATTGGCCAACAAAGAATTGGTCCTTTCCTGTGTCAGACAGGCCACAGAGAGGCAGATCTCAACCCCAAGGCTCTAACAGACAATGACAGTGGGGTACCTCAACCCCAAAAGGAGGTGAGGACAAGTCTCAACCTTACAGGAAACAGTCCCAATGACTTACCCCTTTGTACGCCAAGCATTTCCCTTTTGGCAGCCCCCTTAGGGGGAAAACTAGCACTTTTTTCACAAAATTGGCAAACAATCACCCAAGACAAATGGGTTCTGAATATTGTGTCTCAAGGTTACAGGTTCCACTTTCATACTTACTAAGGCTAAAAGGAATGCCAGACCTGCCACAAAATCAATGGGCAGAGGCACAAAAACAAATTTCAGCCCTCATGGACATGAGAGCTATTCAAAAAGTACCGCAACAGGAACAAGGACAAGGATTTTACTCGACTCTTCCTGGTCCCCAGAAAGGACAAGGCTTGGAGGCCCATACTGGACCTTTCAATTCTAAATACTTACCTGGATATTCCGAAATTCAAAATGTTGACATTACAGCAGCTTCTACCCATGCTGGGCAAGAAGGCTTTGCTTGTAACTCTGGGCCTCAGAGGCATACCTGCATGTCCCTATCAGACAGAATTGCAGAAGATACCTCAGATTCAAAGCTGGTACAATGCACTGCCCTTTGGCTTATCTACTGCGCCCAGGGTCTTTACAAAGTGCCTGGCACCAGTAATTGCATTTTGCAGACAAAAAGGAATTCAAATATATCCATACCTGGACGACTGCCTCATTCAAGCAGAGACAAATGACATTCTTCTACAGCATCTGGCATTTGTAAAAAGGTTGCTAATTTCTCTAGGGTACACAGTAAACGAAAAGAAGTCAAAACTAGTACCCTCACAACAGATTATATTCCTGTGTGCCAACTTAAATACAACGGCCCAGATGGCTTATCTCACGCCAGACAAACAAGTTCAAGTAATTCAACATTTTCAATTACTGGCAAAAAAGTCCCATCTCCCTGCAATAAAAATTCTGCAGGCCCTGGGATTCATGGCATCCTGCATACTACTAATACCATATGCAAGACTGCATATGAGGAAATTACAATGGTACCTAAAAAGTGTTTGGACTCAACACTTTCACAGTTTGGAAGCAGTAATACCAATGATTCCCTGCCTACAACAGGTGTTTCGATGGTGGGCACAGGTATGTCACCTAAACAAGGGTCAGTCTTTTACCCTACCCACAGCCAGGCAGATTCTAACAGATGCTTCGGATTACACCTGGGGGGAGCACACATGGCAGGAAAATGCATTCAGGGCCAGTGGACCACAGACCAGATGCATCTTCACATCAATCAAAAAGAGATGTTGGCTGTTCAAAATGCCCCAACAGCTTTCAAGGACCTTCTGCATCCAGGACAATTATTATTAAAGACAGACAACACCACAGTATTGTGGTACATAAACAAGCAAGGGGGCACTCATTCTTATCCCCTATGCAGGCAAGCCATGACCTTGTGGAACACAGCTCTAACGTATCAAGTTCATCTGCAAGCACAATTCCTGCCAGGAAAGAAAAATACTCTGGCAGACTATTTCAGCAGAAATGTCATGGACCCTCACGAATAGAAATTGAATCCACAAATCTTCGGCATGGTAATGCAAAAATGGGGATGCCCAGACATAGATCTTTTTGCCTCCCCACTGAATTGCCAACTACAAAAATTCTGCACAAGGACTTATCACATACAAGCATGGAAAGTGGATACTCTCTCGTTCAGCTGGAAAAGCCTTAAGTCTATGCCTTCCCACCACTGCCTCTCCTCTCAAAGGTACTCCTAAAAGCCAGACAAGAAAAACCACAAATGACCCTGATTGCTCCAGACTGGCAATGCCAGCACTGGTACCCAATCTTAAGGAACTTAGCTCAAGGCCCACCATGGATTTTGCCACAAATTCCACACCTTCTGACTCAACAAAACAATCAGATCCTGCACGGTCAGCTCAAAACCCTAAACCTGGCTGCATGGCAGATTCATTAGTCAAACAGGCAACACCTCTCTCTAAAGCTGTTATGGATGTCATTTCGGAGGCCAGGAGGCCTAGCACCAGGAAAGCTTACTCAGAAAAATGGAAGAGATTCTGTGCCTGGAACCAGGTTCAAAGCCTTGACCCTCTTGTCCCAAACATTCCTCAGATTTTGCAATACTTAACTGAGATGCTGGACAAAGGCCTAGCCTTCTCATCAATTAAGATCCACGCCGCTGCCATTTCAGCACATTACAGCACATTACAACACGGATCCTCCTTTATTCTGTCATCCCTTGCTAAAGCAGTACCTCAGAGGGGCTAAAAACATAAGACCGCACCGGAGAGCACCAACACCAACTTGGGACCTCAATTTCGTTTTGGAAAAACTGACCCTGCCACCTTTTGAGCCAGCCAATACAGCCTGACCCTGCCACCTTTGGAGCCAGCCAATACAGCCGATCTAAAGTTTTTATCATGGAAAACAGCTCTGCTCCTGGCAGTAACTTCAGCACGTAGAGTCTCAGAACTACAGGCATTAATGGCAGTGGAACCTTTTATAATTTTTCATCAGGACAGGGTTTCTTTAAGGACCAACCCTACCTTTATGCCAAAGGTGATATCTAGTGTGGCTCTTAACCAAACCATCAATTTGCCAACTTTTTATCCAAACCCCCAGAATAAAGGGGAGAAACTTTTGCACTCTTTGGACATACACAGGCAGCTACGCTTCTACTTGGACAAAACAAAAGCTTTCAGGAAAACTGAGCAACTGTTTGTAGCATATGCTGCAGCATCACAGGGCAAGGCTGTCTCAAAGCAGACTATATCCAAATGGATAGGACACTGTATTCGTTACTGCTACACACAGCATGGAAAATCAGTCCCTGATAACATCAGGCCACATTCCACCAGGGCAACAGACACTTCAACAGCCTTTCTCAGAGGAGTACCTACCAAGGAAATTTTGGAGGCTGCAACTTGGAGTTCAGTGCACACCCTTACCAAGCATTACCATTTGCCTCTCTACTCTAAATCCAGAGCAGGATTTGCCACTGCAGTTCTGCAGGGCCTCATAGCCAATCCTAACTCTCTATAGACCAGCCACCCAACCTTAGCTTTGGGATTCATCCCAAGTGTAATGACTGCAGCAGTGTAACACGATGAACATAGTACAGTTTTGTACCTACCATAAATGTAGATGTTCGAGTGTTCACACTGCTGCAGGCCAGGTTACCCTCCCCACATCCCCTCTGAACTAGCTGGACTTAGTGGTGTATTTGCTTGTAACTGAACGTATTGTTATTTTCTATGTATATTTTTTACTAGCAATATGTATTGCCTACGTACTTGGGGGCACCTGACATCTGGGGCAAGAAAAACTGAAGAAAATGGCGTCGGACACATCTTAAATACCCCTGGCGCACTGACATCAGGGAAGAAGTGACAGCAACCGATGCCGGACCAAGACTTTGGAACTCTGGCCGATTGCGGGATCGTCTGACGGCAGGATAACCCAAGTGTAATGACTGGCAGTAGTGTGAACACTCGAACATCTACATTTATGGTAGGTACAAAACTGTACTTTTTCACTCAATACAAGTGACCTGCTCAGAAAAATTAGAAACATCAAGGTAAAAAAATAACCCATTTTAGTCAGAGTCGACATGGAGGCTCTCTACAAAGTACTACCCCACAAGTACTGTATAGGGCCAATTAATGAGGCTCGAACTGGCACGACCGATAGATATGAAATAGAAACCGGGAACAGGCTACTGCAAATCCTTTTATGCAATAACTATTTTCAGTTCAATAGAAAATGCTTCAGACAAAGAAAAGGGATAGCCATGTGCGCAGCCATGGCACCCAACTTGGCCAACATAGTCCTGTGAAAATGGGAGAGGGACCATATCTACAACTCCCCCACTACAAAGAAATGTGCTGTTACTACAGGTATATAGCAATATTTATAATTTTGGACAGCGTGGAAGAGAGGCTGCTACAGTTAGATTACATTTATTTATTTGTTTAACTGGCTTAGTCCATCTGAGCCAGTGCCCCATTTTCAGTGGAGACATGAGAAGAAAAGCTCTGACAATAGAAACATAAAAAGATAACATAGTAGGCAATATACAAAACCCAAGAAAAACAGTACGGCACTGCTTAAGCAAAAATTACATTTGCAGTAATCAGGCAAAACAAATAACTGTAATAAAAATAAAACAAAATTAGG
This sequence comes from Protopterus annectens, assembly GCF_019279795.1. Classification (NCBI taxonomy): domain Eukaryota; kingdom Metazoa; phylum Chordata; order Ceratodontiformes; family Protopteridae; genus Protopterus; species Protopterus annectens. Next base: position 733,533,481 of record NC_056748.1, read on the forward strand.
TAAATACAACTAATACATTTAAGTATTTACAATAATGACTTACCTTACTCAAGTAGCATAATGTAGTATTTGCAGATTAGTCATTAAATTATTAGATGTAGACAGGCAGTGAAAAGAAAGGAAAATGCAGATTATGGAGTATTTAGGCAAGGATAGGCTTTTGAGTTCAGAAAGTAGTGCTTGACTTCAGATGTTCGTGTTTCACTGTTGCAGTCATTACATTTGGGTAATCTGCTTGCAGGTTGCCCTCAGTCAGCCTGATTAACAAAGTCTTGGGTCCTGTGTCGGTTGCTGTCCCTTCTTCCATAACGTCAGGTTGTCAGGGGTATAAAATATTCAGCAGAAGAAGTTCGCAAGTGCCGGTCGTCCGACTACAGAAATTTTCGTTTTAGAGTTTCAGAACCGAAGTCTTCAACTAAAAGCTAAGTACCCCGTTGGGAAACTTTTCTTGTTCCTTCCTGATGTCAGTAAAAGTTAATAATTGCATTACTTATGGAAAGCAAATACCTCATAAAGATTTTCATTCGTACTGTATTCCTTGCCTAGGCCCTGACCACGACGCACCTTGTTGGTTTGGTGCTTTATTTAATCAGCGCACTATCAGTCTTCCATATATTTTTGCCTCTAAATATTTTGATTCTTGGTTTAATTATCCAGAAATGTCGTCGGTTAGCCATCAGACTACCAGAATTCTGAAAACACGCAAAGTTAAAGACAGAGGCCGCCGAGGTCCATAACTGCCGACAACACTTCTCCTAAGCCGTTCGCCAGTATACCCACTACTTCTGATTCGCAGGCCTCTACTGAGACCCATTCAGAGTCCGGTATGCTGCGAGATACTTCAACTGTGGAACCCACGGATGTCTCTAGCTTGGATGGGTCCGGAGCCGCTGTGCAGGCACTGGCTTCTGAGGTTGTATTCAGGCCTACGGACTTGCATATTCAATCGGCGCCTCCTTCTTTAATAAGGCCTAAATCTCGATCCATGTCTAAAAAAAGACGCCCAGGCCACATGCTCAGGCCTCTATGCCTAAACAAAAACTGATAAAAATGGCTGAAGATCTAATAACTCTAATTAGGGGTAGTCAACCCCCACCCTCTAAGAGGCCTAGGGCTGAGGTTGATCAGGATTCTGTTTTTTCTGACTCTTCTGATGACCTGGATTTGTCCTTACTTATGATGATTCTGATGCAGAGGGCTCTTCCCTCTGCTTCCCCTCCTGAGGACTTTTCTTTTGGGGAAACCTTACATACTATGGGGGAGCATTTTCACTGGGAAAGCCGGGAATTTTCTGATTCAAAAGAGAGGCTTAGGGATTTCCTTCTCCTACCTCAGCATAGGCCTTTGGCTATTCCTCCTGTACTAGACATTGTTGATGACTCTTTCTCGGAATCCAGTTTGGCCCCTGATTCCCTGCCTCCTGCTCCCAGTAAACCAGACAGATACCACAGGGTCCCAGAGTCCCATAAGTTCCTTTTCAAAAATCCTGTTGCAGATCCAGAGACTATTTCACAGGGGCCCAAGGGCATTAAGGCTTCTACTGCTAAAAATCCTACCCCTTCTGATAGACTCCAGGTCGCTGAATAGATGGGGTAAAAAGGTTTATACTTGAGCAACATTGGCAATTAGAGCTTTAAACTGCCAGTTTCATATGTTAAAATATCAGCAACATGTTATTGGACTTAGAGAAAATGATGCTGATTCCTGAATGTGTGGAAAATAAAGACTTACGAACAAGTTGGAAAACATACTTTGCAATGTGGTTTTGATTCTTTAGAGGCCTCCTGCAGGGCTGCTGTTACTGGGTCTGTGCTTGGAAGGCATGCTTGGCTTAAGGAGCAATCTTTGCCTGATCATGTTAACGCTAAATTGTTGGATGCTCCTTTAAATCAGGACTGCCTGTTTGGCAACAAGGCTGAAGAAGTTCTTAAAAAAGATGGAAGATAAAGCTAAATCTATGCAAACTGTTAAGATTTTTTTACAAGTTCAGCCTCCTAGATTTAGTAGACACTGGCCTTCTAAGAACTGGTCCTTTCCAGCCCCTTCCAGGTCTTCTCAAGCCAAACCCAGATACAGCAAAAACCCCAGGTTTTAGTCCCAGAGGAGACACAGAACTAAGCAGTGGGGGGCCTCCACTTCCAAATTTGGGAATAGTAAGACTCCCCCCTATGGTAAACTGTCTCAATGATTTCCTTTTAAAAATTTCCAAGCATTTATCAACTGACTGACCCTTTGGGGGGGGGGGGGGATTGCTAGTCATGCAAAGAATTGGCAACTCATCACCCAGGACAAATGGGTTTTAAATAGTGTCCCAGAGATACAGATTTCACTTCCACACGTTGCCAACACCAAGCGTGTGGCTGGACCTACCCCCAAATCAGTGGGCAGAGGCCCAAAAACAAGTACTTTCTCTCTCAAGCATGGGGGCTATTCAACTGATACCAGAAGAGGAAAAGGGACCAGGTTTCTACTCAAGACTTTTCCTGGTGCCCAGACTATTCATGGTGTCCTATCCTGGACCTGTCTACTCTAAACACCTTTCTGGAGATTACAAAATTCAAGATGCTGACTCTTCACTAATTACTTCCTATGCTAGGCTAAGACGCCTGGTTGGCAACACTAGCTCTAAAAGAAGCATACCTGTACATCCCAATCAGGGAATCTTGCAGAAAATACCTACGTTTCAAAGCAGGATACACGCACTATCAGTTCTCTGCACTGCCCTTTGGCTCATCTACTGCGCCCAGGGTTTTCACAAACTGCCTTGCTCCAGTGATTGCATTTTGCAGGCAAAGAAGTATTCAAATATGCCCATATCTGGACGATTGTCTAATTCAGGCAGAAAGCCAGGACATACTTCTGAATCAACTGGCGTTTGTAAAAAGGGTTCTAACTTGTCTGGGGTACACCATAAACAAAAAGAAATCGCAACTCCCCATGTCAACAAATCTACATTCCTGGGAGCAAGCTTGAATACAACTTCCCAGATGGCTTACCTCACGCCAGAAAAGCAAACTCATTTGACAACCTACTTCAAACAAGTGGCCACAAAAACCCTGTTATCTGCAAGACAAATACTGCAAGCCTTAGGGTTCATGGCCTCCTGCATTCTACTAATTCCATATGCAAGACTGTATACGAGGAAACTACAGTGGTATCTAAAAAGCCTATGGAGTCAACATTCTCACAGCCTAGAAACAATGATTCCTATCATACCTTGCCTACGCCTAGAGTTCCTTTGGTGGGCAGAGGCCTGCCACCAAAACAAGGGACTACCTTTCACACTATCCCCTGCCGCCCAAACCTTAACAACAGATGCATCAGACTGTGCATGGGGGGGCTCAGCTGTCAGGGAAGTGCATTCAGGGCAAATGGAACCGAAGTCAAATGTGCCTGCATATCAATCAAAAAGAAATGTTAGCTGTACAGAATGATCTGACAGCCTTCAAGGACTACATTCTTCCAGGACAACTAATGGTAAAGACGGACAACACCATGGTTATGTGGTACATAAACAAGCAGGAGGTACACATTCTTATAGGTTCATAGGTTAGTACTAGGCTAACTGCCCTTGTGAGCCATTTTAAGCCTAGCCAATTATCCCCTGTGAGATTCAAACCCTGTACCTTGTGTTTGTAAGGCAAACACCCTAACCATTAGGCCACCCTCCCACCCCCTCTGAAGGCTAGCCATGGCATTGTGGAACACAGCCTTGAGGTACCAAGTGCACCTACAAGCTCAGTTCCTGCCAGGAAAGTTAAATACACTGGCAGACTGACTAAGCAGAAACCTTATGGACCCACACGAGTGGAAACTGGAACAGAGGATTTTCAGCACGTTGACAAGCAAATGGGGGATCCCAGAGATCGACCTGTTTACCTCCCCCCAGAACTACCAATTGGACAAATTCTGCACAAGGACTCCCCACAAGCAAGCCTGGAAAGTGGATGCTCTGTCCTTCAGCTGGAAAAACCTATCAGTCTCTGCCCTTCCCCTTGCTGCCTCTGCTCTCCAAAGTACTACTAAAAGTCAAACAGGACAAACCAAGGATGATTTTGATTGCTCCAGACTGGCCGAGCCAACACTGGTACCCCCTCCTGTGCAGTGTCACGGTTGTCTCCATGGCACCTGCCTCAGACTCCTTCCCTGCTGTCTCAGCAGGAGAACCGGATTCTGCACCCTCAGCTTCCAACACTGAACCTTGCAGCCTGGCTAATTACTTAAATTCTAACTTGCCATCCTTCAGCAAACCTGTGATGGATGTCATCTTAAAGGCAAGGAGGCCTAGTACTAGAAAAAGAAAATCTTATGCTGAAAAATGGAAAAGATTCTGTCCCTGGAAGCAATCTCAAGGGATGGGCACAACAGTGCCCAATTTATCTCAGATTTTACAATACTTAACGATGCTTCACAAGGGCCTGTCTTTTTCCTCCATTAAAATCCACACCTCAGCCATTTCAGCTCATTATAACACAGAACCTCCCCTCTTCTCTCATCCACTGCTCAAGCAGTACCTCAGAGGGGCCAAACATTTGAGACCACCCAGGAGAGCTCCAACACTAGCCTGGGACCTTAACTTTGTATTGGAGAAACTCACTCTCCCTGCTTTCGAGCCAGCTGCTACTGCAGACGTAAAATTTATTTCTTGAAAACAGCTTTGCTTTAAGCAATCACTTCATCTAGAAGGTATCTGAATTACAGACCTTTATGGCTGTGGAGCCTTTCATCATCTTTCATGCAGACAGGGTATCACTCTGGACCAGTCCATCCTTCATGACCAAGGTGGTATCCAGTGTGGCTCTAAATCAGTCCAGTCATTTGCCAACCTTCTTTCCCAAGCCACAGAACAAAGGGGAACGGATTCTGCATTCCTTGGATGTGCACAGACAACTTGGATTCTACTTGGACAGGACTAAACCTCAAAGAAAATCTGAACAGCTGCTGGTAGCATTTGCTGCAGGGGCAGAGGGGGGAAGGCTGATTCAAAACAAACCATTTCTAAATGGATAAGCCATTGCATTCATTGCTGCTACAAACACCATGAAAAATCTGTCCCCCAGGGGATCAGACATCACTCCACCAGGGCAGCATCTACTTCTGCAGCCTTTCTCAGAGGAGTTCCTACCAGGGACATCCTAGAAGATGCTACTTGGAGTTCTGTACATACTTTCACCAAGCATTACCATTTGCCAATTTTCTTTAAATCCAGATTTGGCTGTGCCACTGCAATCTTGCAGGGCCTTATAGCTGCTCCTAATGCTATTTAAACTCCTCCTCCCAACCGTAGCTTTGGGAATCTACCCAAATGTAAGACTGCAACAGTGAAACACGAACATATTACAGTTGTGTACACTTGCCATAAATGTAGATGTTGGAGTGTATTCACTGTTGCAGTCCTGGTTACCTTCCCTTCTTCCCCCCAACTTCTTTTGGCTATACTTCTACTTTCCTTTACTATGCTTAAAAGCCTTTTTGGTGTATTTTCTTTTTTGTTGGAGGTATACCTTTGTGTTTTTATGTTTAATTGCTCCCCATTAGGGGCACCTGACATCTGGGGCAAGAAAAACTGATGTAATGGCGTCTGCTGCATGTTTTATACCCCTGATGACCTGACATCATGGAAGAAGGGACAGCAACCGACACAGGACCCAAGACTTTGTTAATCAGGCCGACTGAGGGCAACCTGCAGGCAGATTACCCAAATGTAATGACTGCACCAGTGAATACACTTGAACATCTACATTTATGGTAAGTGTACACAACTGTACTTTCTGCAAACATTTCAAGACTGTCTACCAGATGGTGTGATCTACATTCAGACAATATGTCAGTAGTTTGGTGCATCAGCAAACAAGGGGGTACCAGATCCTGTCCTCTGTGTTGGGAAGCCATATGAGGGTTTGGCAGTAGGTGATGTCTTCACATCTGTCTCCTAGCACTGCATATCCCTGGGTACTTCCAGTATGATAGTGGACAAGCTAAGCAGAAATATTATTCTGCCTCACAGAAGAATATGTACAGAACTCCAGGTAGCAGCTTCTAGGATGTCAGTGGCAAATTAAATTTTCCATTGCTTGGGCCAACCTTGTTGCCACACGTTCACATCTCACCTCAGCAACAAGTGCAGCAGTTAATTTACCGTCATCCCTCCTCAGGGTCTGTCACCAAAGGACTCTGTCCACAATTGGCCCCTGGACCTTCTATATGGCTTTCCAAATTAATCCTCATTGTTCCTTATTGGCTCCGACAGGTTTGGTTCCCATTTTTTTGGCATCTATTATGTCCTCCATGGACACCGGCTCACAGCCCAGACATCCTGTCTCACCCTTCCAGTTATCCTTTCCCGGATCTAGACACCCTGAATCTGACCGCTTGGTTACTCCCAATTTTAATGATTGTCAGAGATGCCAAGTTTTATGTAGTAGTAGTAGTTCACATTCTGGCAGCCTGTCAAAAATCAAGCACCAGGAATGTTTACCAAAGTAAAGGAGAGGTTTTCATTCTGGGCTCTGGAAAAGGGATTGCATCTTTTCTGTCCCTCTCCCTTCCATTGTGGATTTTTTGTCAGAATGGTTTCATAAAGGTTCTAGTTTCTCCACTGTAGAAGTCCAGTTAGCAGCAATTTCAGATTTTCACATTGACCATAATCAGACATCCATAGCCTCTCTGAAAGTTCCTAAAGCTTTCCTCAAGGGATCTTTTTTTCTCTGACCTCAAGTCAGAGAATCCAGTTCCACCTTGGGTAATTACAGTAGTGTTGCAGGTTCTTAACGCAATTCCCCTTTGAGCAAACAGCCTCAGCAGACCTTAAGTTCTTAACATGGAAAACAGACTTCTTAAATGGCACTCTCCAGCCAAGCGAATCTCAGAATTGCAGGGTCTTTCTTGCAGACCTCCTTTTTCAGTATTCCATAAGGATAGCTGTTTTTTTCTTTGTTTTTTTTTTTTTTTTAACTGAATCCTTTATTTGTAAGGTGGCATCCAATTCTAACATCACTCAATCCATACGCCTTCTACTTTTCTTCCTGAAGTTTCCTAACAAAGGAGAATATGTACTACATTTGCTCAATGTACATGAACAACTTGGATTTTATCTCGACAGGACAAAAGACTTCAGAAAATCACATCAGTTGTTTTTTTTTTTTCCTTTTCCAAAGTCAGATCGGGGTGCTGTTTTTCCAAGGCCACCCTTTCTAGATGGCAGTCTAACTTCATCTTATTTGTGCGTAACATACTGTGTTTACCATTATAAAGTATAGTGCACAAGATCAGTAGCAACTTGCACAATCTTTCAACAAGTCTGCCCATTGATGAAATTTGTGCAGCCGCAATATGGTCAACTGTTGACACCTTTGTGTCTCAAACTAGATGTACAGTCCAGATCACTCCCTTCCATTGGCTCTACTGTGCTCAGGAATGTCTTTCTTTGATGTCTCCCAGAATTTAGTAGCTAGGGAATCTGTCCTATCTGTTGAATCAGATGAAAAAGAACAGCATTGGATACAAAAGTTGTATACTCACCATAAAGATATATCCATGTTGTCCTATTTTTGGCTGGTTCAACATCCTTCCCCCTACCAAATTGTCACCTGTTATACCTCGAAGATTGTGATGCTTTAGAATTCTTGCAAGCATCAGCCTTAGCTGGTTGCCTCCTTTTCCTAAATTGGATACCTCTAGGCTAGACTAGGTTCAAGTTTAGTTTTTCAGTGCTATGTCATGTAGGTTAGTGGGCATTCTTGATCTGAGGTATTCAATGAGAAACAGAGGGATTATGGGTAGGGGAGGAGTTACAAGCCCTGGATCCACACTTTTGGTAGTTCCGAGATCAGATCAGAGTTGGATCAGAGACCCATCTGTTGAATCAATTGAAAAAAAGGACAACATGGATGTATCATTATGGTGAGTACATAACTTTCTTTTCCTTTCAGCACATTGAGATGAGTAGTGGAAGATGAAGTGTTGACCATTCATGTAAACTTCAAGCCTTTCACAGCTTAGTATTTTTTTTCCATATAATTTTTTTAATGAGGAGTTTAGATTAGAATTTGTGCCATGAAGATAGTGTTTGAGTGTTATCTTTATTGACTAGCTGGCACTGCATGATAAGGCATTGGTATTTAAACCATCCATCAAAGGAATATTATCTGAATTTAAACATTGACCTAGAACTTATCTGTGGTTCATGCTTAGGTCATCTGCCACCTGGAATGCTGCATTGCCACTAACTGGAGCTGAATAAGTGGAGTTGGGCTGCCTGCTGGCAGTGGACAAAATGGCACCTTGTTAAATCAGAACTTTTAGATACTCTACACTTTTTCTGTGTGTCTTACTATGATGGTTATGTAAATGTAGGTTTATCTTCTTGATTTGTTTGGACCTGCATTGCAAAGGTGGTTCTTCCAAAAATCTGCTGGAGCCATGTCAGTTATCTTAAACTCTTTATTTAGCAACAAGTGCATGCTAGTGATGGTGGGATGTTCTTTAGAGCAGTAGGGTCAGATTTTTTAAACCGTCATCACTACCTTATTATGGTTTTATGATCTGTCAGTTATAGACCAGTTTACGAGATCTCTCTAAGTTATAGAAAACAGTTTAATACATTTTAATACGAGCAAATCCATATTTTCCAATGTTAGTTTTATTGAGAGACATATATTGCCTACAAAGCTTTTAATTGGTTCAGTGCAGTCTTCTGTATACTCTTCTCATCTCCAGCTTCACTGGGAATTTTTTTCAAGCAGCAGTGGTCCATCTTAGCTGTAGACAAATGGATAACGAGTAGAATGTGGTGGGCTACACTTAAAATTTGTTCAGCTCCCACTTTGTTATGTTCCCTTACTAATTCAAGGGGTCATTTGTAGCATGCCTCGATTATAGAACTGTTAATGTGACGTCAGTTCAGAATCTTACCTTGCCAGAGATGGTAACAGAATTTACTGCTCAAGATACTTTTGGTTATTAAAAAAAATAGAAGCTTGTTTGGCTTTAAGCTTCAACAAATTTGTAGCAGTAAAAAAATCAGAATTCATAATGTTGACTGTACAGGCCTGCTTCTCTTGCTTACTTAAAGGATGAGTTCCTGATCACCCTGGTCATATGAAAGGCGCACATCTGTGTCTCTTCCCGTCAGGTTCACAGTGAGAGTTGCAGTACCAGTTATGTACTTCCTTGCCATGTGGCTCGACTGCTTTCCATGTAGTATTTATCAACTGCCTAGCAGCAGATTTGCACACCGGAGAACAAATGGATGCACAAACTGGAGATAGTTTCCAGGAACTGGGAATTTACCTGAATGCTCCTAAGACTAGCCTAAACCCTTCTCAAGAGAAGAGTTTACTAGAGGCTGTCCTGAGCGCACACAGTTGTTGGGTGTCCCTTATTCAGTACTAAAGTGCATCTATAAAAGAATTTTCTTTCGTACATGTCAGTGTAGGAACTTCTGTAAAATCTCTGGTTCTGTTTATATTTTTGCATCTTACCTTATTGTAGCTCATTTTATTGCACTCATTTTGTCATCTGCACACTTAAAATTTCCATATATGAGGATTAACAAATGATGATCAGTTTGTCAGCTGTCAAAGTACCAACCACGTAGTTTGTGCTTGGTGGTAGTGACAGCACCACTAATCTTTTCTGAGGCAGTCACGTGTGCCGAAGTTTGTTTTTGTTGTGCTTGAAGTTGCCGAAGAATAATGTAGAACCTGTTTTGTGCTTTGCTTTCATTAGTAGCACTATTGCTGCTACTTGTTCTTTTCCGGTTCAAATTGCATAGGCAGCATTGAAGGGATATATGTATGCCACTATAGGACAACAAAGTCCTTTTATGAAGATTTTTGATGTACTCTGTAGTGACAACTTCTAATACACGTGTAATAATGAGTGCTTTTTTTTTGCATTTATTCCTTTTAAGAAAGTGTGTGTGTGTGTCTGTGTGTGTGTCTGTGTGTGTCTGTGTGTGTGTCTGTGTGTGTGTCTGTGTGTGTGTCTGTGTGTGTGTCTGTGTGTGTGTCTGTGTGTGTCTGTGTGTGTGTCTGTGTGTGTGTGTGTGTGTGTCTGTGTGTGTGTGTCTGTGTGTGTGTGTGTGTGTGTCTGTGTGTGTGTGTGTCTGTGTGTGTTGTCTGTGTGTGTGTCTGTGTGTTGTCTGTGTGTGTGTCTGTGTGTTGTCTGTGTGTTGTCTGTGTGTTGTCTGTGTGTGGTCTGTGTGTTGTCTGTGTGTTGTCTGTGTGTGTTGTCTGTGTGTGTTGTCTGTGTGTGTTGTCTGTGTGTGTTGTCTGTGTGTGTGTGTGTCTGTGTGTGTTGTCTGTGTGTGTCTGTGTGTGTTGTCTGTGTGTGTCTGTGTGTGTCTGTGTGTGTCTGTGTGTGTCTGTGTGTGTCTGTGTGTGTCTGTGTGTGTCTGTGTGTGTCTGTGTGTGTCTGTGTGTGTCTGTGTGTAGGACCTAGTACTTACCAACATGGGAGAGCATTGTGCTTCCCATGATGTCCTTCATGGATGCATCTGCAGTCATAACAACAGGGTTGTCCTGTCGTCAGGCAGCCCTTCAGTCGGCCGGATTCCAAAGTCCGGGTCCGGCTTCGGCTGATGTCGCACTTCACCCGACGTCATCTCTGTTGGTCTTCGGGTATAAAGGCATCAGCCGACGCCATTTTCCTCAGTCTTTCTTGCCGCGTGGCGCCCGAAGCAGAAGCTGTTCGCAAGTGCCGGTCGGTCGGATCCAGAGATTACTTCTACCGAATACTACTTCGAAGACTTCTAAAGCTAAGTACCCCGTTGGGGACTCTTTCTTGCCTCAGCCGATGTCAGAAAAAGTTAATAATTGTTTAACCTGTGGGAAACAAATACCTCATAAAGATTTCCACTCTTATTGTCTACCTTGTTCAGGCCCAGCCCATGACGTAGCTCCTGTTCGGCCTGTGCTTCCTTCAACCGACGAACGCTTAGGCATCGGTCGGAGTTTGCTGAACAGTTTTTCGGTTCTGATTTTGCGTACATTATGCCGTCGGATCCTCCGACTACCCAATCTACCAAAAACCGCAAAGATAAAGACCGACACTCGCGGTCCGCGGTTTCGGCCGAAACCATGGTTAAGCAAACCGCGAGTGTCTCTGTTTCGGCCGAAACCGAGAAAACTGATCAAAGTACAGCTGAATCTATCTCTACAACTGAGGCCCCTGCTACCACCCTTGAATCGGCCTCAGAAATTTTATCCACTACGGTGGTTGCCACTGACTTATCAGACACCATTCCCTTGGATGTCTCTACCCCAGCACGTGGTGCTGCTAGGCCTCCAGCAACCATGTCCATTAAGGCCTTCGCCAGGGCTAAAACAGCCAAGACTACTAAAACAGTGCCTGTTAAACCCCCTACTACCAGGCCCTCCTCGAGTTCTCAAATGCTTACTCTGGCAGAAGATTTAATTTCATTAATTAGAGGATCTCAGTCTCACCCAGACAGGGCCTCTCAGCCCCCAGAGAAAGAGACCTAGGGCAGAGCCCCCTGAGCCAGTGTCCTCTGATGATTCTGCCGATGAATCAGACATAACTGACCAGCCAGAGGCTCCTTTCTCCAATTTTGAAGACTCTGATGCTGAAGAATCCATTCCAGCTGCTTCCCCCCCAGAAGAATTCTCCTTTGGGGAAACCTTACATGCCATGCGAGAGCAGTTCCAATGGCAGCAACAGGATTTTTCAGACTCCAGAAAAAGACTTAGGACCTTTCTGCACCTTCCACAGCACAGGCCCTTAGCTATACCTCCTGTTCTTTCTGTGGTGGATGATGCTTTCAATGATGTCTGCTCCGCACCAGATTCTTTACCTCCAGCCCCTGCCAAACCAGACAGATTTTACAGGGTGCCAGACACTCATCACCACCTGTACAAGGCCCCACTTGCAGACCCCGAAACTATATCCCAGGGTCCCAAGGCTGTAGCCGCGACCATAGCTAAAAACCCTATTCCTTCTGAAAGGGAAGCAAGGTCATTAGACAGATGGGGCAAAAAGGTCTACACTTCAGCTACTCTCTCAGCTAGAGCTTTAAACTGTCAGTTTCACATGATACAATACCAAGAGTTTATGCTTGATCAGTTAACTAAAAAGCTAACCACTGATGAATCTCTTGATAAGAAATATGTATTAGAAATGGTAAATAACATACAACAGGTTAGTAACCATTCCTTAAAATGTGGCTATGATGCACTGGAGGCTTCATTTAGATCAGCCATGACTGGCACAGTGATAAGAAGGCATGCTTGGCTAAAGGAGCAAGCTTTACCGGATCATGTTAAAGCTAAGCTGCTAGATGCTCCTATGGATAAGACAAGTTTGTTTGGTACACCTGCCCAGCAGGTTATGAAGAAAATGGAAGAAAAGGCAAAATCTGTTCAAACGGTTAAAGATTTCTTGTAGGTTCAACCCCCCAGGTTTAGCAGGAACTGGCCTGCCAAAAATTGGTCCTTTCCTGACTCCACAAGATCTCAAAGGGGCAGGAATAGACGTTCCAGAGGCAGAAACCAATCCAGAGGAGGTGCCTACAGAGGACGACAGTGGCAAGGTAACAACAGAGGCACAGACACCACCTCTGCCACTACATCAACACAGCCACAGTGACTTAACCCTAAATCCGCCTACCAGGGAACAAATAGCAGCTCCTCTAGGCGGAAAGTTAACCTTATTTTCAAAGAACTGGCACTATATAACAAAAGACAAGTGGATTTTACAAACCATAGATCAAGGTTACCGGTTCCACTTCCACACTTTACCAGTCAAAAGAGGAATGCCAAATCTACCTCCAAATCAAAAAACAGAGGCTCTACAACAAATAATGCAGTTAGCAAAATGAGAGCTGTGGAAAGAGTGCCAACAGCAGAGCAAGGAAAGGGTTCTACTCCAGATTATTCCTAGTTCCAAGAAAGGAAAAAAGTTGGAGACCAATTCTGGACCTGTCCACCTTAAATACTTACATCATTGTCCCAAAATTCAAAATGCTGACCCTACAGCAACTTCTTCCCATGTTGGGCAAGGAGTGCTGGCTGGTAACTCTAGATCTCAAGGAGGCATACCTGCACGTCCCCATTCGACCAATCTGCAGAAGATACCTCAGATTTCTTGCAGGATCAGAGCACTATCAATTCTCAGCATTGCCCTTTGGCTTATCTACTGCCCAGAGTATTCGCAAAATGCCTGGCATCAGTAATCGCTCATTGCAGACTACAGGGAATTCAAATTTACCCATACCTGGACGACTGCCTGCTACAAGGGGACAACAAAAGCAAGCTGACAACAGATTTACAAAGGGTCATTTACTTGCTACAAGCACTGGGATACACAGTCAATTTACAAAAGTCAAGGCTGATACCATCCCAAACAAGGACATTCTTGGGCGGAATTGGACACAGTAAAACAAATGGCATTCCTAACTACAGAAAAACAAAAGAACTCCCTCTTTACTTCTTGGCACTAACAAAACTGAACAAGTTAACAGCAAGAAAAGTACTGCAGGCCTTGGGCTTCATGGCATCATGCATAATCTTGGTCCCACTTGCCAGACTACATATGAGAAAACTACAGTGGTACCTAAAGAATTTATGGTCCCAACACAGACACAGCCTAGAAACAGAAATCCCACTAATTCCATGCTTAAAACAGGAGTTCCTATGGTGGGCTCAGGCATGCCAGTCAAACCCAGGGCTACCCTTTCGCAGATGTCAAGCAAGCCAGACCATCACAACAGACGCTTCAGACCTAGGATGGGGGGCACACATGCTGGACAAATGCGTGCAAGGATTGTGGACACAGGATCAACTTCACCTGCACATCAACCTAAAAGAAATGCTGGCAGTAAAACTGGCAATCCAAAAGTTCAGACCATTTCTCAAAGAGGGCCAGTTGATAAGGACAGACAACACCACAGTCATGTGGTACATCAACAAACAGGGAGGCACTCACTCATACCCCCTATGCAGAATGACTTTGGAGCTGTGGACCCTGGCACTCAGCTACAACATCCAGTTACAGGCAATATTTGTACCAGGAAAAGAAAATACTCTAGCAGACATATTAAGCAGAACCACATCGGATGCCCACGAATGGAAGCTGCACCCGGACATCTTCAAGACCATCTCAAAGAAATGGGGAATGCCTCAGATAGACCTATTCGCATCACCTCTCAATCACCAGCTCAAAAAATTCTGCACAAGGACATTCCACCCACTAGCATGGAAAGTGGATTCGCTCTCCTTCAGCTGGAAAGGCCTAACAGCATATGCATTCCCACCTCTTCCCTTGATACACAAGGTTTTATTAAAAATCAAGGAAGAACGTCCAAGGATAATCCTGATAGCTCCAAACTGGCCAAGACAACACTGGTACCTACTGCTGAGGAGCATGTCTCGGAACAATATGTGGCCAATACCCCTGATGCCTTTGATGTTAACTCAGAACAACTACAACATCATGCATCCAAACCTAAAAACGTTGCAACTGACTGCATGGAACATCACATAGCAGCAGCTAATCCAGAACTTTCCCAAAGAGTTAAAGACATTATTCTTGAAGCACGCAGACCTTCAACAAGAAGAAACTATGCTGGAAAATGGAAGAGGTTTGTCAGTTGGAGTACTGAAAGAGGAAAAGATGTGTCAAACGTAGATATGCCTAACATTCTGTAGTATCTGGCCGAACTTCTTCATTCAGGCCTGTCCTACTCCTCCATCAAGATACATGCATCAGCTATTTCAGCAGAATACAGCTTTGATCCACCTGTTTTTTCGCATCCTTTGCTCAGGCAGTTCCTCAGAGGAATCAAGAATGTAAAACCTCCAAGGAAACCACCTTTACCAGCTTGGGACTTAAACTTTGTGCTAGAAAAGTTGACACTATCACCCTTTGAACCAGCAGTAACAGCAGACCTACAACACCTGTCATGGAAAACTGCTTTCCTACTGGCAATTACTTCAGCAAGGAGGGTTTCAGAACTACAGGCCTTAATGGCAGTGCAACCCTTCCTAATCTTCCACCAAGATAGTGTCCATGAGGACTAATCCTACATTTATGCCTAAGGTGGTATCCAGAGTGTCTTTAAACCAGGCAATCCACCTACCTACCTTCTTTCCCAACCCACAAAACAGAGGGGAAAGAATACTGCATACTTTGGATGTACATAGACAGCTACGCTACTACTTGGACAGAACAAAAAGTAGCAGAAAGACTGACCAACTTTTTGTAGCCTATGCAACAGGAAGGGAAGGAAAAGCTATTTCCAAACAGACTATCTCCAAATGGATAGGAAATTGCATACGATTCTGTTACTCCTTCCATGGAAAACCAATTCCACAGAACATAAGACCTCATTCTACAAGGGCAACAGCCACTACCACAGCCTTCTTACGAGGAGTGGCAACCAAAGACATTATTGAGGCGGCTACTTGGACCTCCGTGCATACATTTGCCAAGCATTATAATTTGCCTCTATATTCCAGATCCCGAGCAGGGTTTGCCACTGCTGTACTGCAAGGGATCCTAAACACACCATAATCTAGTTTTATCCTGCCACCCTAGTTGGCTATGGTATTCTACCCAGTTGTTATGACTGCAGATGCATCCATGAAGGACATAGTACAGTTTTGTACCTACCATAAATGTAGATGTCCGAACTGGATAGCATCTGCAGTCAGGATTACCCTCCCTCCTTCCCTCTGTGGTACTCCTAGGGTGTTTACTCCTAATAGCTAGCTGGTGGGGAGTCTTTATGGTGTATTTGTTGGTATATATGTACATACATGCTTATTTTTGTGTTTACCTCTATCTTTTTGGAAACATTGGCATCTATCCAAATTTTAGCCTTCAAGAGGGCTACTGGCATCTGGGGCAAGAAACACTGAGGAAAATGGCGTCGGCTGATGCCTTTATACCCGAAGACCAACAGAGATGACGTCGGGTGAAGTGCGACATCAGCCGAAGCCGGACCCGGACTTTGGAATCCGGCCGACTGAAGGGCTGCCTGACGACAGGACAACCCTGTTGTTATGACTGCAGATGCTATCCAGTTCGGACATCTACATTTATGGTAGGTACAAAACTGTACTTTGTGTCCACTTTGGTGAGGTCGGACCACAAAGCTGACTCAAAATAAAAATCAACCTGGAAAACCCAACTAAACCAGTAACAGGTGTTATGTATTGTAAAGTAAACTACATACTATTAAGCGACAGTTTGTCAAAATTCACGGCTTCCTCAGTCTACAAGAACATAGCTACCTTTGCAGAAATATTCACAGAAACCCTGTATAAACATGTCAGTGGCTGCATTGAGGATGCAGTGCCTTTCAGAAGTAAGCCCAGATCTAACACGAAAAACATAATAAAAGAAATAAAGTCCTGGCCAAAATCAGAAATAGCGACACTCATCAAGACAAGGAACTTTCTGATTCAACTAAATAAGAATGAAGAGGCCTGTTAAAGTCTAACAAGGCCAATTACAAGGTTAGGACAGCCTGCAGGCTAAGAACAATCACAAAGCCTTCTTTCAGCTATGTCAGGGACCCTAATGGTAACGCTCAGCATTGTGCAGAGCTGGTGGTAAGTGGCGCAATCTTTAGTGACTAGGGTGACATAGCAAATCTACTGGCTAATAAATGTAGCTCTAACTTCATCCCTCACTACCCTCTGAAATCCTTTCTAACATACAACCCCCAAGTTATCAAAGGGAGCCAGTCCTGGTGGCACTCGCTAAGGCCAAAAACACAGATTCACTTGGCCCTGACAGTATCCCCAGCGACCCCTTAAACAGCCTAAAACATGACCTAGCAGGACCACTTGAGACACTGTAAAACTACAGCCTCATAACAGGTTGTTTACTAGGTGAATGGAGGACCACAACTGCCATCCCTCTTCATAAAGGTGGACCATGAACTGACCCCGGGGTTTAGACACAAGTCTGATATGCAAAGCCATGGAATGAATTATCATTCCAGTTTGGATTCAACGTACAGTCTTGCTTACTCATCCTGGTAGACTTTGAGAGTTCGCCAAGGCTGTGGATGAGGGGAAGGTGGTGCATACTCCCTTGACCTGGCCAAGGAATTTGATACAATGCCCAAATCTGGTATTGTTGGCAACCTCTCAGAACTAGGCATAAATCCTTACATAACTCACCCATAACAGAAACATCCATTGAGGGTCTAACCCAAATGACTGCTGCCAAAGCCACAGATTAAAGCAACATGACGAAATGCATTATACTGCCCTCTGGGGCAGTTAGGAATCTGGGAGCATATGTAGACTGTAATCTGGCCTTCGACCAACAAATAACCAAGATAGTAAGAAAATCATTGTATGTCACCCAACTCATAAGCAAGCGTATGGTATCAGGGTCCAGGAAGGTTATACCACCACTCTACTTGACCCTTATGCCCATCAAGTGAAAAGCCTCCCTTTGGCATGTACCTAACCAGGCACTTGCAACAGTTGAAATGCCCTCGAAGGTTCCTCGCCAAGAGAATCCAGGATTACGAATACCCTGTCCAACACTGATCACTTTATGCCCTTTCTCTGTACTCAGCCTGCTACTGGTTATTGAGAGGTGATCTGTGCTAGCATATAAGGCATCCTCAGATTCATGTTTGTTGGATCATTTGCAGATCCTCCAAACCAACAGCACAAGAGACTGTAGATCCAAGGACCTGAACTTTGCCTGGGATATAAATAGAACATGCTGGAGAGACTGATTTGTGTCTCAAAGGATCCCTACTCTTTGGAATAAGCTCCCTATGTAGGCAAAGCAAATTTCATCATTGACCCTATTCAAAAGAAACCTTGATCATTGGATGGGAAATGGCAAATTCACCTCTGGTCTGGACCCCATGTCTGATGGACAGAGGTTGACAAGAAGTAAAATTAATCCCCAACTAACCTATCCCCCCCCATAACCTTTTCCCTACCTCTTTGCTAACACACCCCACCATTTAGGTGTCCAAAGAACTCTGGGACAAAACTGGGTTGGGTTGCTCGGCTAGGCTTGTAAAGACCCTGGTGGGTTGTCAGCACTTCTTAGATTCATAACTTTATATTAGGCTTTCATAAGCTGGTTATTCCTTGGCTCTCTAGTCCAAATCCCATCTTCCTGCAGCTTTTCTTAAAGTATGTAAAACATCTAAGAGGAAATGTTTCATTTTGATACAAGAAACTGCATTGAACATCTTGTTAGACCAACATAATGTATGGATAGCACACGGGTATAGTTCTTTGCAGGTATCTGCAAATGTTCAAAAGAAAAATCATGCCTTCCCAGACTCTACTGCTGAAGAGGATCTCTGTATGTAGCAGACAGATTATGCCTTTTTTTGGGTTTTTTAAGAAAAAAAATCTTGTTCTTTGGAGTCAGTGCCACAAGATATTTGCTTTAAGGAAATACTAAACTTTATGGCATCTGTTTTTGGTTGGCCTGATGGTAATTTCTGATCTTCAGGAAAAAAGTGTTGAGAGATGATGTGGCTTCTGGATGCAAAACAAGAATTCCAGTGCTTTTAATTCTGCATTAAAGGATAATAGTTCAGTATCTATATTCATATTCCCGGGGCTCAAAAGGCTGATAGGATGCATGAATAAATGCTTGTTAATCTAATCTTAACATATAGCTAGAAAACAACTCCCCAGCGTAACTTTCATTGGATGAGGATTGTAGGTTGTTAAATATGGAAAAAGTTATACACATTTAGTACTTGGTGACTAGAGTATTAAACTTTGTCATGGTTTCTTGCCAGAGTTCAAACTTTTTGTAACCGTTTTAGAAATTTTAGTCTGGTCTGTCAGCATTGTCCTTTACATAATGAAAAGATAGCTGAAGCGGTAAAAAGCTATATGTGCATCCAGTAAAATTTGTATGCGAGAGTTTAGATACTTCAACAGTAGCAAGCCATGTCTGGGGTACTATTTAAAAGGCTAGCTTGAGTTGGAACAGTCCTAAAATTAGAGTATTAAATAAAGACTGTGTCCACAATGTATGTAGCTCATCTATTTTTGTAGTTTACAGAATTTCTTATGCTAAGTACATTGTCTCCAGTCTGCCTTTGCATTTGTACATTCCGTACCTCATCTGTAAATATATATTGTGCATATTTGAAATTACTAGATTCTGTTAAATTGATCTCATTTTGTTTATTGCAACTGTATTTTGCTTAACTTTTTGTGCACCTTCCATGTTATACTTTTTATTTTTAGTACATTGTATAACTTACAATACATATTTTTTTCTGTTCTATGAATATCTGTTGGACCAGCCCGGTTAACAAATGTCAAATAAAGTAAATAAGATTTCTGAATGCTTTTGCACCACAATAGTAATCCAATTCCTTAAAGTGCAAAGGATTTATTGTAAAACAAGAAGTGTTTTACAATAAATCCTTTGCACTTTAAGGAATTGGATTATTGTTGTGGTGCAAATTTTTGGTTCTTTTCGATAGATTGTGGTTGTGCAAGATTTCTGAATGCTTTTATGGCACAAATATGTTGGGTCGTCAGCATGTGGCATTATTCCTTACTTAAAGATGCACACAAGGTTATCATTCATGGAAATGTCTGTCCGCCAACTCAGTTTCAGAAGTGTTTAACTTCAAAAACATTTTTTAAAGGAAATCAGTCAAACTACAGCTCTAGTACATCAGGAAAGAAGAAATGCAGCCATTGTTCTACAAAATAACTGCAGTTTTTCCTTTACCCTTATTTCCTGGTTCATAGGTAGGTACTAGGCTATCAGCCTTGGGGCCTATACAAGCCCATCCAAAAAGGTACCCTGGCTTTTGCCACCCAAGAAGATTTATTCTAGGTGTACTATAAGAAAATCATGCATGAAAGTTGGAACATCTAATTAATCTAATCCTTATAGTACACCTAGAAGACAAGTTTAGGTCCTCCTTGTTTTTTGGTCTAGCAAAATATTACTGCAGACAAGCTGGTGCTGCAGATACCTAAAGGTTATGCGGTAGATTGTCTGCAGAAACTTCAAGGCCGTTGGCATCGGATACACCATTTAATCAGGGGACTAGAAGACCAAATGCAACAGAACTTTTAACTATAAAAGCAGTATGTATTTGTTGCTTGAATTCCTGCATCACAAGAACTAATGCCCCAATACCCAAGTTATTGGATTAAGTGAACTGTGAGTTTTTCTGACTTGGCTTATTCATGATTCAAAGTTTTTGTCTTAAGTACTGTTGCTTGTACCTCAATCTGTCCAAAAACAGTGGCTTATTTTTTGGTTAAAACCTTCCTAAAGAAGTTCTTTCCTTCAGACCTCCAAAAAGACTTCCGTCTCTGCTGTCTGATCTGACCCGTGTTAGAGAAGCTTATTTTCTCTTCCTTTGAACCTGAAGATTCATTAGATGTTCCAACTTTCATGCATGATTTTTTTCTCCTTATGTTAAAGTAGGTGGAAGGACTTGAGAATTATTTCCAGCCTTTATGTGTAAACTACTTATCTGGCCTTTTGTACTGAAACTGTCATTAATTCTAATGCCTTTTTATAACCATGGTTGTTTCAGCAGTATCTTTGAACCAGTCCAAGCTACCAGAATGAAGTGTAATTAGCAGCATATTCTAGAAGTGTTTCTGCACAAGTTATTTTAGAAGCTTCCACATGTACTAATACATTTCCACACACTACAGGTTGAAGAACAGTCCAGCTGCAGGGCAGGTTTTGGCATGGCTGTGTTACTGATGGGATCTTGTAACTGTCTACTTTCCATGGTTATATAAACATGGCTTGAGAATCCAAAGTTTTGTGATGTACAGTTAATGACACTCTCTAAAGAGGGTAGTATAGTAGTATAAGGTATTTATCATAACAGCAGATATCCTATGTCACTGTTGCAGTATTCATAATGTTGGGGATCTCCTGCACAGGGCAGCCCAACATTCGACCAGTATACCAAAGCCTAATCTTGTGTGGGCCGTACATGTCACACATGCTGCCTGCACAGAACATAGGGCGTAAATGTGATGTACGGGCACAGTTAGCAGAACTTCTTTGATGCAGATCAAATGCCATTATTACTCATTGGTCTGAATGCCTTGTTGCTGTGTTGTGAATGCCTAGCTCTTAGGTAAATGCCCCATTGCATTGAGGTGGTTTGTTTTTTCTTTTTTTTTCTTTTCTTTGGTCTTGTATTTTATTTTGCTTATTTAGAGTTCTTGTCATCCAAAAAGGGAAAATGTCAGTGTGGGGAGGCAGATTCCTCATAAGGATCATCACAAAGAGCATCTTGTTTGATTAGGTGCTTCCCACGATGATACTTGGAGTATTTGCAAGCTGTTTGTGCCTAAGACACTCAGAAGGAGTTTGTCTGTCTTCTCTGGCCATTTATGTTTAAAACTAATGGCTTAAACAATGAGCCCAGGGTAACATGGCAGAATCCTTTAACCTCTAGATACTCCTGCTTGGTAAAAAGAAAGCCAAGAAGTCTCAGCTGGATTCTTTAACTGTCCAGTCTCTACCAGATATCCCTCTAAAAGTGGATAATAGCTCTATAGGCCATTTGGCATCTACACAGAATTCCTCTGCTGTGACCCTTTTGTAGATCGACATGGATCCATCTTTTCATATGTCCCCTGAGGCTTTGCAGGTGTCTGCTCTGGACATCGAGGAGGAACCGTGGTTGATTATCTCTGAGTGTCCTAGAGGGATTCCACACATATTGGTCAGGGAGGAGGCTCTCGTTTTTTTATCGAATCTTGCCAAGGGTCGGAACCTCTGGTGTTTTACAGCTGATGTCCCTCCCTTCCAAGAAAAGACAACAAAATGTATGCTTTTATCCATCCTGTGATTCCTCGAAGGGAATGGCAAGAGTTTACTAAGGTCTTGCTTTCTGCCTTGATAGGCCTGAAGCTACCTCAAGGGATCTTTACCCTTAAATGGCTTAGGAAACTGGATTCCTCGTATGAGGATTCAGTTTTATGAAGGTTTTTGTCCTGTTCTTCACAGATGCTTTTGGCTTATGGTTTTGATGTGGAGTCCATTAACCCCAAGTCTCCTGTTGAACTGTCCTTTGGGACACGGTTGCTAGGATGATGGAATACTTTAAGTGGGATTCTTCTCAAGTGTCTGATATTCAGAGAAGATATGAGTTGCTTCAGATGAGTACTCCCAAACCATTTGTAGTTTCTCCTGCGTTGGCTGCCTTTAGACACTTTCATTGCTACTTCCAAGTTTCTTGATTCTCAGCCTCCTGCTCCTATGAAACCTGATAGGTTCTATAAGGTTCCTGAGGATTGTCCGTTTTTATTTAAATGTCCTTCTGGTGATCCTGCCATGGTGTCTCTCTCTTCTGACAAACCTAAGCACTTGCCCTCTTCTAGACTTTTGCCTTCTGATAAGGATAGTAAGGCACTGGAGAGGATTGGTAAGAGTTTACACTCTTTCTACTTTTGGCCTTTAGGGCTAATTACTATACCCACATGACCAGGTATGCTCTGGCATTGATCACTCAGGCTTGTCAAGTTATTTCTGACCTCCCTGATTCTGAAGACAAATCCTCTGCTTCATCTGTTTTAGGTTCTGCTTCTCAAGTGGCTCACCACTTTTAAGTGTAGCTGTGATGATGCTGATGTCTCTTCCAGGGCTGCAGATTTTGGATCTGTCATGAGGGGTTATTCTTGGCATCATCTCCAGTCTTTGAGGGATATTAAGGCCAAGTTGTTGGTTGCTACTTTGGATAATGAACATCTTTGTGGGATTACTGCTAACCTGTTAAATTCTCTTCAAGAGAAAGGCAATGCCTTGCAAGACCTGAAACATATTTTTGTCTCGTCTATCCCTAAGTTTCAGAGGAATTATCCTTCTAAATCTGCTTTTGTTTGCAGACAACCCTGCTAGGTCTCCAAGGGCAGGGAAGGCTGGGAGGTGGGGCCCCATCTAAGTCTTCTCATATTTCGGTGGGACAGAAGCCTCCTTTATCTGATAAGCCTGCTTCTCTTTGATAATTTGCTCCCTCCATTCTTGTAGACCAGGTTCCTTTGTCCCTTAGGATTTCCCATTGTTTTCCAAACTGGCTTCTCATCACTTCCAAACTCTTGGGTTCTTTCTGTCATCCATCAGGGGTACTTCATGGTATGAAAGTCTCTCCGTCCTTTTTCAAGTATTCCTCAGCTTCCTCATTTTTCAGAGGTCCTAAGCTCTGTGGTAAACCAAAGACTCATTCAACGTGTATCCTCTTCCCAAGTGGGAAAGGGGTTTTATTTCAGAATGCTCCTAGTTCCTTGAAAGGAGGGCACTTGGAGACCTATTCTGGATCTCTTCCTGCTCAACACCTTTCTCAAGGTCCTTTTTTTCAGATGCTTATTGTTCACACCTGGTTTCCTCTTGTACTACCCCAGGCTTTTCTGGTGTCTTTGAATCTGAAGGATGCTTACCTTCTTATTATTCACCCTCTTTTCATGAAGTTTTTACATTTCTTTGTTTCTTCATTTCATTTTCAGTTCTCTGCTTTGCCCTTTGGCCTCTCTATTGCCACAAAGGTATTCACAAAATCTCTAGCTCCTGTGATTTCATTCAGCAGGCTCCAAGGCATTCAGATTTGTCCTTATCTAGATGACCTGTTTCTTCAGTCGCCTTCTGCCAGTCACCTGTTAACAGGATCTGGAGTTCATCATCTCTGTTCTTCAAAATCTGGGGGTTCACAGTCACCTTCCAGAAGTCTGTCCTGATTCTCTTAGGATCTTGTGCATCTGAAATGTAGGATTCAGACAGTGCCAGTGTTGGCCTCCCTTCCACCTCCAAAGGTTTTGTCATTGACAGCCGTCTTTCAGTCTTTTCCTCTGGCTGCCATGCCAGCCAGAGTGTTTAAGGCCCTGGGATTCATGGCCTCTTCTATTCCAGTGCTCCCTCTTGCCAGACTGTATATGTGGAAGCTTCATTTGTACTTCAGGTCAGTTTGGTTGCAACATTGCCAACCTCTGGATTTCAGTGTACCTCTCCTTCCTTGTCTAAAGAAGGAATTTGAGTGGCAGATTAAGTAGTTTACTCTTAACCTAGGCCTACCCTTTCTACCTCCAGTCCCTTCTCAAGAGCTGTCTGATGCCTCAGACATGAGGTGGGAGGTATCATTGGTCACCTGAAAGATCAGGATCTCTGCACCCCTCCCAGCAGAAGTCAGATCATGTCAACATCAAAGCAATGAGAGCTCTGATTCTGTCCCTTCAGGCTTTTCACGCCATGTTCTGTTGAGGCCCCTTGAAGGTTTGCACAGACAACACTACAATGATGCAGTACGTCAGCAAGCAGGGAGGCACAAAATCTTACCTCACTGGAAGGTGGCTCTCAGTTGTCCATGAACTCTTCAGGCAGTACACATTCCTTCAGAGCACAATCTAATGGCAGACTCTCTTTGAGCAGGTCCAAAACATATGCTCACTAATTGGTGCTTCACAGAGACATGTTTCTGGAATTGTCCATTGGTGGGTATTCCTTGGATCCTTTTTCCACCCCTCTGAAAAGGCAGATCTCTCTCTCTTGTTCCAAAGTGCCAGGTCATCTGATGTAGATAGACGCCTTTTCCTTCACTTGGAAGGGGATTTTTTTTTGCTTTCCCTTCTGTTCTAATACTTCCAAGAAGCTGCAGAAGTTTCACCTGGATTGTCCAAAAATCCTGCTACTGACTCCCTTTGGCCAGGACAGCACTGGTTTACCCTCTTAATGCACCTGGCCATGGGCAGTCACCAAAAGTTACCTCACCGGTTTGGACATCCTCACACAGGACCAAGGTCTCTCATCCATCCTCACTTGTCCACTGTTCAACTGACATTGTGGGTGATAAAGTTGTGATCCCTTTCAGATATCTGTTTTTTGAGGACATGCTCTGGGTTTTACAGGAGGTAAGGAAGCACTCAACCAGAAAATATTGCGTGTCCAAATGGAAAAGATTTTCTGTCTGGTGCCATGTTTGTAACCAGGACCCTTTTTCGGTGGGGGTCCCCTTGTTCCTCCCTTATTTGTGTGAGTTGCTCCAGTCTAGCTTGGCATATTCTTCTGTGAAGGCCCATTTCTCAGCCATTTCTGCTCATCTGCCCCTGAATTCTCATTTGGCTTCTCATTTTGAGGTCAAACGATTTCTTTAACTGTCTTGCATATTAGGACTCCAAGGAAATCTAGTCGTCCTCCTTCAGACCTTAATTTTGATTTGGAAAAATTGGTTCCTTTTGAGCCTGCAAATTCAGCTTGTTTGCAACCTTGTACATGGAACATTGTTTTGTTTCTGACTCTCACTGCTGCTTAGAGGGTTTCTGAGCTCCAGGCCCTTATGGCCATTCCTGCTTTTTGGTTTTCCACAGAAACAGGGTGTTCCTTCATACTAATCCTTCTTACATGCTAAAGATAGTAAATGAGTTGTCATTGAATCATTCTGTACAACTCCTTTCTGTTTTCTCTTTTCAGTCTGCTAGTGAATGGGTGTTGCATACCTTGGATTTTCACAGATAGCTCTGGTACTATTTAGCTAAAACTAAGACCATTTGCAAGTCTGACCAGCTTTTTGTTTCCTTTCATTCTAGGACATTGGGTTTGGCCGTTTTAAAATAAACTGTCTCTTCCTGGATATTTAAGGCCATTTCTTTTTCATAGCATCATGGGGTCATAGGAAATTACTAACCTGTTGGCCCTGAGGCTCTTACAAGCCTAGCCAAGAGTTTAGCCCATGTTCCGACAAATTGGCACCCAATGCCACTGTCCAGCAGGGACACAGGTGGAATCCTAGAGGTGTATTTTCTGTTTTCCATCCAGTTATCCATGTTGCACTAAAAAAGGGATAATGAGGAACTCTGCTTTATGTGGAGAGGGAGTCTATTCCACAGAATGGGGGAGCGTCTGGGACACATCTGTCCCGCCAACAAATCCTATTGATGTCACAGACCAGGTTGAGCGTGTAGGTTACTTGAGTGGACTTGCGGATATACAGCAGTCCCATCAAGGCTGCGTCTGTGATTGCTTTGTATGCCAGACAAAGGTCACTTCTTATGAGTCTGTATGAGACTGAGTAGAGGGACAGGGTTTTTAGCCTATCTGTGTAGGGTTGATGTTTGAGGCCTTGGATTCTCTAGGTGAGGAACTTCAGTGGTCTCTCCAGCTGCTGCATGTGATTTGTGAGGTACATGCTGAATGGAGCATTGTACTCTGTAATGGATCTTATAAGGGAAGAATACAGGAATGTTATGACCTTGTCCGTGGATGGGATACCCTTCCTAATGAAGTGGGCCATGTAGAAAGCTTTCTGTACAACAGAGGCAATATGGTGGTCAAAAGTCAGGTTGCTATTAACCTTGTGTGCCCAAGTCCCGCAGAACTGATTGTGTGCTTAGGACCTTGTTATTAATGTGGTAATTTGTGGGGATGTCACTCTCCCCAGGGGATTATGATGCATTTTTTTTGGCATTTAGTTTGAGGCCATGTTTGTGGCACTAGTTATTTGTTTGAGTGACACCCTTTTGGAGGATGCCCGCGTTACTAGGGGAATTGATGGCAGTGCCCAGCTTGCAGTCATCTGCCGACTTGGTCGGCCATAGCCCACTGGTTTTGGCCTGCACCTTAGAAAAATATATCCCAAACAGAGCCTCCAACACTGATTCCTGGGGTATGCCGCTAGTTACGGGTCTACTGCTTGAGGTGGTTTTCCCTACTTTGACTAGGTGGGTTCCATCAGTGAGCCAGTTTGCTACTCGTTTGGTATCATATGGATTGATTCCTAGTTGAGAGATTTTATTGTACTTGAGTGGGGAATAGTATCTAAGACTTTCACCAGGTTAGGTAGGTGGTGTGCACAGACTTCCCCTCGTTCATGGCTTTAGTGACTGTCTCAAAGAAGTTGACCAGATTCAACAGGCATGAACCCCCCTTAACGAAACCAAACTGTGTGGGATCGAGTTTTTGGAAGTTGCCAATCTCCTTGTTAATCTCTTTAATTTCCTGGATTGGTGGACGCTCCACCTTTGTGCAAAGGAATGACAGTGGCCGTCCTCCACTCGGCTGGGACAAAGTCAATACTCAGGCTTTGGTTGAATAGGTTTATAATTATTATTTAGATTTATACTTGGTTTATACTCTTCATGGCAAATCATTGTTTACCTCTGTTAGAGCTTATTTCAGTAGGGCAGTCGCCTCTTCTGGTGCTTTCTTTAAGGGGTTGGACACAAATTCCATCCTTGAAGCTGCTACTTGGTCTTCAGTGCGTACCTTTACTGAACATTGTAAGTTGGATATGGTAACTAGGGCAACAGCATGTTTGCTATAACCATTTTATATGGGTTTGTTGAGGGATCCTTTTCAGCCTTCTACCTCCCATTCTGTTTATTGAGCTTCTTTTACTCTGCCTAATGTTACGAATACTGCACCAATGATGTAGAACTTTACCATAATAGTAGATGTCCCTCTCTTCACTTTTGCAGTATTCACTCCCTCCCACCAACTCCCTTTTGTTTGTTCTGGTTTTTGTTTTGGATTCCTTTCTAGCTTAGGGTTTCCCCTTTCTCTTCTGCACTTTTTTTTTCCCTTCTGAATGTGCATGGACTCCTTTTTCCTGTGGAGACTGTTCTCTGGCAATTTAGTTCTGGGCAACTGCGTCAGTTTGTCACTTTTATGCCTTATTTTCTGTTGGGGGGCACGTGTGATGTACAGCACATACAAGATCATTAGGCTTTGGAATTCTGGCTGTCTGGGTGGGGAGATTCCTAACATTAATACTGCAACAGTGAAGAGGACATCTACTGTTAGGGTAAGATTTTACACAACTGTACTATTTTGGAGAAAAGGTCAGTGCAACAAAGTGATCCCCCCCCCCCCACACTCTAAGGAATTGTACATAGAGCTGTTTAGCATATTTCACCATTATTATGCAAATGTAAAAGCTTATTGTACAAAGCTCAGTTTTTACTTTTTTTTTTTTTTCCTTTGGAGAAGGTTTGATAAACAAGAGAGAACTTCTAGCAGTACTGGCTGTAATGAACACCTTGTGCCCCCACACCATGCTTCCAAGTAATGCTGACACAAGGCTAGAGTTGTCCTTCATGAGGATAATAGCGTATCTGTTAAACTCTGGCTAGGAGAGAAGAAAGCGTAAGTGAATAAATCCAAATTTTATAATTTGCTGTTAATGGCTTCTCTTCAAAGAGCTACTGTTAGGGGTAATTACCTTTGGTATCTGTACTCTCTGAAGAGAAACTACCCTTTCAGGATAACAGAGGGGAGGCTTAATTATTTTATTGGATCACATCACTAAAGGTTACTTGATATGTAAACAGTTTTCTTTGATGTGGTTTTGATGAGTATAGGACTGTACTAATTAGCTGAGATTTTAATCAGAGAGAGAGAGAGTAATTTTGAAAGTGGAGGGTTACTTATCACATTCAAATTAACATTGAAAATTAGGTTTTAGTCCCAAGGCTTTATATCAAAAACAGTGTACGCTGTAACTCATAAAGGCAGTCAATGTAGAATGATCCTTTCTCAAAAATTTTTTATTGATTTCCAAATGAATGATCCATCTTAATAGGTATCAGATCATAGTAACTGGGTAAGGTTATAATCACAGGGAGAGCAAGAGAATGATTTGAAAACTGAGGTCACCTAACATGTATATCAGATGTATCATGCAGAACAAAATGTAGTCCCAATGCGTTATACGAAGAGCAATGTACAGTGTAGCTAGAGGAAGGGAATATAAACAGCAGCAATATGAAGTTTGGTATAATTACCCAGTTTTACTTGTGTAGCTGGTCAGTTAGGGTTGTACTGTTACGGGTATATGCTAGAGAGTAATTTGTAAAGATGAAAGTATCTGGGAACAAGTCTGAGAGAGAGAAATTTGGTTTAAGCCAGGACTCGGAATGGGTAAGATGTCAGGGTGATGCTGGAAAGTCCATGATTCCATAAGATCAGTATTATTTAGGTCTCTAGAGTTGATAGTGGATATGTGAGTCCGACCAAAGGGAATTTCAGCAGTACAAGAGAACGACAAAAATGTGTGTACTGGGTAAATAGTGGATCAGGATTTTTTTTGACGTCCTCGTGAAGGTATATTAGTACAAGAGTAAGGTAAAGTTGAACTGAATGGGAGACTTGGGTAGAGCAGAAATTTTCTAAATGAATGACCATGGAGATCCATATGATCAGATTGTGGTGATTCAAACTATACAGAGAAAGGAATAGGTTACTCCCAGTTTGCAGTCCTCAGCAAACCTAGTCAGCCAGACCATGAAGGATAAAACTGAGATGCTACAAGTGTAAAATATAAACTTGTGGATTGGAAGAACTGACAAGAATATAACAGAATTCCGGATTTCCAAGGTGGCTGCACATTGAGTAATAGCTTAATTTCAGCTCTCCCATTGTGAAAACAGAGACTCTGAAGAGAGAGCCAGTGAACTAATTTTTTGAGTAAATTTCAGTAGTTAGTGCACTGCCTGGATGCCAGCAGAAAAGAAATTCAGAGAACCTGAAAGAAAATCAACCACAAAAGGTGAGGAAAAGCCATTGACTGGGAATAAATCTGTAGCTCTTCAGCAAAAAGCAGTGTAAGCTCCAGCTTTGGTGCAAGGCACGACTTCCAGTAACTTGGAGGAAAAAAATAAGTCAAATGTACTCAGAGCTGATTAAAATAAATGAAATGCTGATGAACTACATCAACTCAAATAATAAGGCTGGATAAAATGGAAGGCATTTTAAACGGGTATTTAAATGAGGTGATAAAACTGCAAAAATCTGAGGTCAAAATGAAGTTGGCTGAATGTGAGACTGCTCAAGAAGAGAGGTTTAAAAAAAAATAGAATTGGAGGACGAAGCACACTGAGAAAAACTGAGATTTTCTGTTGTACTAGAGAAGCTGGAAGGAGCAGACGGTATTTTTATGAAAGCGCAAATAAGCAACTGGACTGGTATTCCACAGCAGGGAGTTGTTGATTGAAAAGGCACATTATGTGTATGCTCCAAACTTGGCCATGAGAAAGCAACCTAGACTTTAATAGTAAAGATGCAGTCCTACCAGCAGGAGGAGTTTATTCTGAGAAAACTGCGGCAGAAGGACAAAGTACTAAAAGTGGGAGACAGTAGAATGTTTGTGGAAAATGATTACTCACTGTACACCAGGCAGAAGTCAATTTATTCTACTTATCAGGGCATGTTGAGAAGCAGGAATGAGATTCAAACTGCTGTATCCATCTGTCTTCAAAATGTTCTATCCTGGAGGGACAAAACATTTTTTATTATTTTGATGTAGAACATTCCAAGGAGGAAATAAAAAGGTTTGTCCAACAAAAAGTGAGCAGTGAAATAAAAGGAGATTCTGCTGCTTGTTCTTCTGTTAGTAAGGACCACTGAGAGAATGTCCCAGTGAAACTTCCGGTGTTTCAGCAGAAGATGTTTAGAGAGAGAGAGAGAAAAAAGCACAAGAGTTGACTAGAACTGAGAGTACGTTGGGAAGGAAGCAGAGACTGGCTTTGGGAGATGGAGATAAACAGGAATAAGACTAGCAGCTCAGAAATTGACAAATGTGGGATTATAAAGCATTAATTATATTTGTAAAACATGACTGAACAAGAAAACCCGAAAATATTGGACTTTTTTTGACACTGTTAAACGTGTAGGGGACTCTAAAGTATATGCCCTACATTGTCATTAATGTTTGTAGGGAATCTTAGGAGAGGGAAGAGGAACAAAATAGTTAACTGTAAGTAAAGCAAACGTTTGTTCTCAACAGTAATATTTGTATAGTATATATCTGCATGCCATAACGTTTTCTCAGTTATTTTCAAGTGTAAGGGGGATACTGCAGTAAACAGGTGCCCCTGTCTTTTTTTTCTTGTTCAGTCTGAAGAAATGTAGGCACTGCAGTATTTAAAAAAAAAAAAAAAAAAAAAAAAAAAGTCTGTTCAAAAGAGTAAAAAAAAAAATGATGCGCCTTCTCATTCTTGCAAAGGGGAATGACTGGATTAAGGCTCTTGGCTGTATCTAGTATCCAGTTTTAAGAGAAACCAAATAAATAAAAACAGAACATTGAACATAAAGTTCTCCTCTAGCAAATAAATAAATACTTGGAGAAGCAGCTCTGTATCTGGTTCTAATGTTTCCATGGAGACAATCTGATAAAGAGCAATAAAAGTGGAATACTTAAATGGCTTTCTTTCAAAGCTTAGGAGATGATGTTTTCTGAAAGCATTAGTGTTTTCTCAATCTGGAGAGCAATAAAGATGAGACAAGACCAGACAGCATTTGGTAAAAGCATAGGCTGTACCATGCGTCGTAATATGGATAACTTTCCTTTTAGGTTAACACCAAAAATCAGCGAGGAAAAGAGCCCGTAAGGCAAAACACCACCAAATAACACAAAAAGGCAACAGGATCAACCACCACTCTTCACTCTTGAAATTGTCAACAGCTGTATTATCCAGTGAAGACAAACCAGAAAATGAACAAATAATTCACATTAACCCTCAACGTATTACAGTATTAACTAAGGATGAAAGGGATCTCTTAGATGAAATCAGAAATAATAATTTACCTGATATTGTTAATCCTTGTTCATTCCTTATGCATGGGGTATCTGTTCCGAGCTCGAAACGGAGTCGGCCATTTTCCAAGCTCGCGTCAGCTTCAGACTCTCGAGCTAAATGCTTACCCACAATCCCCCTCTCCCTGTTACCTCAGATTTCGTTTGCCGCATTGCCATCCGGTCGTGTCAAGCTACTTCTCTTGAGCTAAGTACAGTCAGTTGTTTAATTGCTTTACAAATTACTTTTCTGTCAGAAAAGTTGATATTTTATTGTCTTACCCTATCACATCTAGCGTTCATAAATTCCTCAGGTTTTTTCTATCTTTTACTTACTACTTTTTACCGCAAGGTATTTTTTCTAACATCGTTGGTAATCTTTTCCCTTTTCTCTCTCGTACCTTTGGGTACTCTCTTGTACCATTGTTGGTAATTTTCTATTAATTAATATGGCAGATAAAAAAGGTAGTCCAGGGTTTAAGCAGTGTTCTGACTGTGGACACACACTGCTTACTTCTTGTTTGGGAGCTTCCCATTTATCTGTTGAACCACCCTGTACTATTTGTGAGAACTTTTCTAATAGAACTTCGTTAGAAAGGAAAAACAAGCTGATACTGAAGGGACTTCTAAAATCTCCCTTTTCAGAGGCTATTTCTGGGTCAGAGGTCTCAACCCCTCCTAAAGCCCATAAGAAAATGGATGTTTCTAGTAAGGCTAAATCCTTGCCTTCGTCCCCGGCTGGGGACTCTCTCCAACCAAAACCTAAAAAGGCTAATTTTTCAGCTCCGGTGCTCTGTCAGCCCTAGTGCTTTTGGTGCCTTCGGCTCAATTAGTGATTTTGGCTCCGTCCTCTCTGGCTCCTTGGTTCAGACCATTACCACTGTATTGGCACAGACTGTTCAGTTGGTGCAGACCTTGACCACGTCGGCTCAGAGATCTTCTTCGGAACCTAGGCCTTTATTGTTGACTCCAGTTTTGTCAGTTCCAGCTTCGGCACTGACTACCACCACTTCGGCACCAACAACCACTTCGACACTGATCCCTGTGTCGGTGCAGACAGTGACCTCGGCACCAATGACTTCTTTGGTGCAGACAACAGTAGTCCAGTCTTTCTCTGCACCGTTGTCCTCGGTGCGGTCAAATGAGATGGGCACAGAGTCTGCCTCTTTTGTGGACAGGCCTGTTTCTCCCTCAGTCTCTGTGAGGTTCACTAGAAACCTTTCCGAACATGTTGCGTCTTGTGTAACAGGCATTCTTGGCCAGAGGTATTCCACCCCTCAGGAACTATCCTTTCTTGGGAGGTGATCACCCATCTCTAAAGACACCTTCTTATTCTCCTCCTTCATTGCCTTTGAAGTCCATGGATATAGCACAGTCTTCCCCTTCTGTGGTTCCTTTATGGATCTCACTAAGGAACCGCAGTTGCCTTCGTGGCAGGAAAGTTTTGCTACGACCCAGGATTTCAGCTGTGACATGCATAGCTTGCTGCTCCACAGCCATCCAGGGACTCCGGGTCGGCAGGCTGAGCCACTTAGGGGAGGAGTACCCCCTGTCCTAGACATGCACTCCTCTTTGGGTGGACCAGCCTTCCAACTGACTGAGAAGGCTTTCACTGCTGCTGGCTATACCGGACTGTCTATACCTCTGCCCTCCTCTGGTACTCTGGTTTCACAAGTCACATCTAGCGGACACCGGGTGCAAGGGCCGCAGGACATATTCCTTCAGGAATCCCCCTTTCCATTGTCTTCCCCAGCTTCTTCCGCTGAGGAGATCCACTGGAAAAGTTTGTGTAAGAGGACGCACATGGACTCCACAGAGGAGTCCCTCACCAAAGACACAGATTTCGATGAGGGGGAAGGATCCCCTTGGTCACCCTCTGAGGTATCCTTTGGCGATATCCTCTAAATCCCAAAACAGGTGATTGGCAGTCCTCAAATCTGTGAGGAATCTATTCCTGCAGGCCTTTCGCTCCTGGCCCCCTACCTCCTGGGTTACTCATCACTGATCAGCTTGTCAGGTTCATAGTGCAGCGTGCTTGGAAGGCCCCTGATATACTGTCAAAGCTATTCCCCGGAGGCCAGATAAGATCTTGTCCACTTCTGCTTCGGATCCCCATTGGTCCAAAGGTCTTCCTGTGGATGCTTTGGTGGTGGCGGCCGCAACAAAAAAGGATCTGGCAGAAGAAGAAAGCCAGACTGTCCATCCGCCTAACAGAGTCCGGGGCCCTGGACAGGATAGGTAAGCGCACCTTTGCTTCAGCGACCTTTGCTATCAGCTCCCTGAATTATATGGCACATTTTGCCAGACTTCAAAGTGATCTGGTTTCTGAGCCGTCTGAAACCTTGGCTGGTGCCGTGTCTGAGGTCCGTGATAAAGTGGCCTCTCAGCTGGCCACCATTGAGTCTATATCTAACTCCTCTATGTGACTGATATCTCACGCATTAGAAGGAGCAGCTAGAGCGGCTGGTTCAGCTACGGTCTTGAGACAATACGACTGGATACGCTTGTGCAACTTCATGCAACCTTTTAAGTAGTCTTTTCTTAATGCACTCATTGTTTGGGCCCAGTGTTAAAAGCACACTGGCCAGATGTGAACAGGACTGTAAGACCTTTTCTGCCGTAGGTGTCAGTTATTCTTCCCCCTCAGTGTGCTTTCTCTCGAAACCAAGAGTGGGAAGATATGGTTCAAGAAATCTCCGGGTCCTTTCCGTGACACACAGGCCGAGTTCTCCCCCAGAGGCAGAGGGGGAAACCCGCAGGGAAGACTGTCCTTTCGGGGCAGAGAGGGGGACCACGTAACCAGGGTTCCAGGGATTCTTTCCCTGGTCAATTCTACCAGCGCTCCTGAAGAGCGGCCCAACTCCTTTACTCTGGAGATGGTTGGGGGACATTTCTCCTTGTACTCTTCTGCCTGGCTAACCATCGCCACCAATTCTTGGGTACAAAGGATCATAACCAGAGGTTATAATATCCCCTTCGATCTTTGTCCCGTCCCTTCAAAAAATCTTCCCGACGTGCCACCCAGTCAAAGGGAAGAAGCAGCACTAGAGATAGAAAAGCTGCTAAGTTAGTCATCCAAATAGCCTCCAAACCAGATAGTATCCGGATTTGGTGCCAAAGAAAACCGAGGACTGGAGACAAATTTTGGATCTCTGTGTATTGAACAAGTTTGTGAGTGTACAAAAATTCCGGATGGTTATAATAGTCTATCCTCCTGCTTTTGGAAAAAGATGATTGGAGATGCTCTATAGATCTTCAAGATGCACACTACCACATAAAGGCGGACAGGCCATAAAGAAGATTTCTGCGCTTCCGTGCGGGAGCCAGTCACTACCAGTTCAGAGTACTGCCCTTCGGACTCTCTACAGCCCCCAGAGTGTTCACAAAGTGCATGGCAGCTGTCACAGCTCACTTGCGACTTCAAGGATTCCAGATGTTTCCATATCTAGACAACTGTCTCATTTCCGCCCCCACCAGACATCTACTGGAAAAATCCCTGGCATACTCTCTCCTTGTTGCTCAAAGGCCAGGCATAACAATAAACTGGCAGAAATCCAATCTGACCCCATCTGTCGAAAGAATGCATAGGGGTTATCTTGGACACAAAAAATTGCAGAGCTGCTATTCCAGAGCACATAATTTTAAGGATAAAGTAACAACTAATTCCAATCCTTTCAAAGGAAAAATCCACTGCTCACTCTGTACTACAGCTGTTGGGGTTCCATGGCAGCCTCCATCACCATTGTTCCCCTGGCCAGGTTTCACATGAGGTTCCTATAATGGCTACTGCTCACCCAATGGTATCCCTTTCAGCATCCTCTCAGCCATGATTCGAGTAACCCACAGGTGCAAACAGGATTTAAATTGGTGGATAACACACAATCTCACAATGGTCAAGACCACAGTGACCACGGATGCCTCCCTGATGGGGTGGGGGGGGCTATGTC
This sequence comes from Protopterus annectens, assembly GCF_019279795.1. Taxonomy (NCBI): domain Eukaryota; kingdom Metazoa; phylum Chordata; order Ceratodontiformes; family Protopteridae; genus Protopterus; species Protopterus annectens. The sequence goes on from NC_056748.1 coordinate 733,568,944, forward strand.
AGGGACAGACGGTCCAAGACACTTGGTCCCAACTGGAGGCCCATCTGCATATAAATGTTCTAGAGCTGAGGGTGGTGCTTCTGGCGTTGCAAGAATTCCATCACCTGCTGCTGTCTGGGACAATTGCAATTCAATCAGACAACATGGCGGTGGTCTGGTATATCAACAAGCAAGGTGGAACCAAATCTTACCCCCTTTGTCGAGAGGCCATGAGGATATGGCAATGGGCGATGGCTACAAACCGTTTTCTTCTAGCAACGCACCTTCCCGGGAGTTCCAGTGTGATAGCAGACAGACTCAGCAGGTGCATTCTTCAACCTCACGAGTGGTCCCTGAATCCCTTGATAGCGGCGGAGATCTTCCACCGCTGGGGCCGTCCTTGCTGCGACCTCTTTGCATCCATGACCAACTACAGATGCAGCAACTACTTCACCCTGATTCCCCCTCCAGGACAGTCACCCAGGGACGGTCTAGTCCACGATTGGCCCTTGGGTCTTCTTTACGCATTTCCACCCTTCCCCTCATTCTCCAGTTTCTGACGAAAGCCATGCGGTTGAAGAGCAAGGTGATCCTCATAGCACCATATTGGCCTCGACAGATTTGGTTCCCCTTCTTTTGGCCTCACCTACTAGATCGACCATGGATTCTCCATCCAACCCCGGAGTTTATCTCACACCCACAGAACCTGATGCATCCCAACCTGAGCAGCCTGAAGCTAACTGCTTGCCTTCTTTAATTCCCTTGATTGCCAGGCATAATGATCTTTCTTTACCAGTACGTGATATTATCATTGCTTCTCATAAGTCTTCCACTAGAATTATTTTCTGAGCAAGTGGAAGAGATTTACCTGTTGGCTGAAAGATAAACAAGTAGACCCCTTTTCAGCACCATTGTCGATAATATTGGACTATCTGGCTGACCTGTTTCAATCGGGTCTATCTGCCTCTACCATTAGAATTAATTTGGCTGCAATTTCTAATTTTCATGAGGGTGTCCAAGATTCCTCTCATGTCCCATAAATTGTGCAAGACCTTCATAAAAGGTGTGAATCATCTGAAGCCACCTTTTCAAGAACCTATTCAACCATGGGATTTATCATTAGTTCTACAAGCTCTGACAATGGCACCTTTCGAACCAGCCTCTTCCTGCGACCAAGTATTTGTCATGGAAAGCCTTGTTTTTGGTCGCTATTACTTCTGCCAGACATATTTCTGAACTTCAAGCTTTATGTATCAAGAGTCCATACTTGATTTTTCATAGAGATAGTGTCTTTGAGAACTAATCCATCATTTCTGCCTAAAGTGATCTCTGAAATGTCCAGTAATCAAGCCAGTGAATTGCCAGTTTTCTTTCCCAATCATTCAAACAGAGGGGAGTATTGCCTACAATACCCTAGATATACACAGGCAAATCCATTTTTACTTAAACAGGACTAAACCCTTTTGGAAATCTGACCAGTTATTTTTGGCCTTTTCTGGACCTAGATTAGAATCTGCTGTTGCTAAGGTCACATTAGCTAGATGGTTTGAAGGACTGTGTGACCTTTATTTATACACAATGTAATATCTCGTTGCCTACTACAATGAAAGCTCATTCAACAAGGTCTGTGGCAACTTCTGCTGCCTTCCATGCCAGAGCTTCTTTACATGACATCGGTGCAGCTGCAACTTGGGCTACGCCTCATACCTTCATCCATCATTACAAATTGGATTTGGCCTCCAGGGTAAGAGCATCTTTCGGTTCTATGGTGCTCAGGAATGTCCTTCCATGAGAGCCTCCCAGGAATAGCGGTAGCTGGGGACTCTGTCCCATACGTAAGGAATGAACGAGGATTAACAATATCAGATAAAGAAGTTGTCTTACCGTAACGTTCCATCTGTATTGTTGATCCACATTCAGTCATTACGACCCTCCCTCCTTCCCCCTCCTGTGGTTTCTAGTGGATCTCACCATCCAGTTCTCTTAGGTTATTTGACCAGAGGTAGCCTCTACCTTCTTTAACTTGCAAACTCAATCTGATGCAACAGGGAGAGGGGGGTTGTGGCTAAGAGTTTTGCTCAAGAATTTGAAGCTGACGCGAGCTTGGAAAATGGCCGGCTCTGTTCCGAGTTCGGAACAGATACCCCATGCGAAATGACTGAACAAGGATCAATACAGATGGAACGTTATGGTAAGACATAACTTCTTTTTTTGAAAGTAATGATGCCAGACAAAGGAGGTGAAACAGTATTTATGGATATTTTTATATAGGAGGGCAAAATGATGGAAATTTTAGAGGACCAAAGTAATTATGTCCAAGTTTCCTTAGATGAAATTAATATAGCCTAGAATTTTTTTTTTTTACTTGATTTAATGTTGGAAGGCTTAATTGATTTTGACCTATTTAGATTTTTACATAACGGCAAACCAGGAGTTCCCACCATCTTTGGCATTCCAAAGGTGCATAAAAGTTTAATTGATCCCCCACTTAGGCCCATAGTGTTTGCAGAAGGGTCTATAACAGCTTCCTTAGCTAAATTTCTTCATGTCAAACTCAAGAAATGATCTGTGGCAGGTAGGTACACTTTGAAGGACTCTTGGGATCTATTGAAATATGTTAAACCTGATGCTGTTCATTACTGTAGATGAAGGTTTATTCATCTCTATCCCTCATAAACTAGGAATTAATTGGTCGGAGGAAGCAATGCTGTAATGTGGTGGTTTATCTAATAATGATTTCCGGATTTGTTTAATATTAATTGAACTTGTTTTGAAAAATAATTTTATACATTTTGAGGGTGAGTTTTTTCAACAGTTAAAGGGTGTAGCAATGTGTGTGAGATGTGCGCCCAATTTTGCAAACATCATTCTGTCTATTTGGGAACAAAAGTTTATATTTAATTCGGCATTTGTAGGGTGTTGGAACCTATACAGGCATTACCTTGAATGATATAGGTCTTTTTGGGTGGATACCAAAGAGAACTTTGTTTTTTAATTATATTTCTAGCACCACTAATTTCTTACTGTTTACTTATGATAAAACACAATAGGATGAATTTAGACCATAATATACATAAACATGAAGGAAATTTCAAATCTACTGTGTTTAGAAAAGAGACTTTTTCCAATTCATAGTTGTGTTTTACAAGTGCTCATCCCTACTTTCAAAAAGGGGGATAGTCAAAGGTCAGTTTGAGGGGAAGTAAGATGACCTCAGAAGATGAAGACTTTCCGATAGTGTCAGCTTTTGGAGAAAATGTTTTAAGAAAGAGGTTATCCTGAAAAACTGTTGCATGATGTCAGGGAACATGTTATTAAAGTTAGAGAGAATAGGTTTGCACCATTATTAGGAAAGGATGTACCAACAGTTAATCAAAATGATGATCCAACTATGGAAAGTGTTGTATGAACATGCTTTTGTCACAAATTACAGTGGTGATGCTGAGGTTATTAGGGTCATAACTGAAAAAGAATGGGTAAGATTCGCAAGTATATCAGACTTGAGTACTATCTTTGAGAAGCCCTTTAAATGTATTTTTAGAAAAAGCTACAGCATTAAGAATTTAATAGAAAACAGGGGCAAGGTGATTAACTTGAATAGACAAGGGAGGAGAGGTACTTACAAATGTGGCTCTTGTTCTCAGTGCCCATATGTAATCAGTGGTGAGCATATATATTTACTGGTGAGACACAAAAATGTTATGAGTAAGGGATATGCTAATTGCAATACTAGTGGTGGTGTTTGTTGCATTATATGGTGCATGTAATGCATTTTGTATAGGAAAAACCGAGGGGAAATTTTGAAAGGATTTATGAACACATGATGTTAAAAACAAGAATCCTAATAATGCCCTATATAAACACAGCATGACATGTCAACTAGCTACCTTTTTTTTGTTTTGGAAGTTGTACCTGTAGATAAGTGGGCCATGAGAATTAAAAATAGAATACAGGAAGCTGTATTGGCAAATTGTTTTAGAAGCCATCAAATCTTCTGGAATAAATTAAACCGTTTCCATAGCTCCTGTTTTGAAGCTAAGGGCTACCAGACTTTGACCATCGCTATACTTTGTCACTAGATGGAGTTTTAGGACAAGATAATTTAATATACAATGAAGAGGACATTTTAAAACCATACATTTTTTAGATTTATATATATGAGCTCTTTCTTATTTGCAGTGGTGATGGAGAGTTTAACAGACGAGATCAGACAGGAGTCCCCGTGGACTGTGATGTTTGCAGATGACATTGTGATATGTAGTGAGAGTAGGGAACAGGTTGAGGAGACCCTGGCGAGGTGGAGATATGCTCTAGAGAGGAGAAGAATGAAGGTCAGTAGGACTAAGACAGAATATATGTGTGTGAATGAGATGGAGGATAGAGGAATGGTGAGGATGCAGGCAGCAGAGTTGGCAAAGGTGGATGAGTTTAAATAGGTGAAGAAGAGAGTAGAGGCAGGGTGGAGTGGGTGGAGAAGTGTCAGGAGTGATTTGTGACAGACTAGTACCAGTAAGAGTGAAAGGGAAGGTCTACAAGAGGGTAGTGAGACCAGCTATGTTGTATGGGTTAGAGAGAGTGGCATTGACAAAAAGGCAGGAGTCAGAGCTGGATGTGGCAGAGTTAAAGATGTTAAGATTTGCCCTGGGTGTGACGAGGGTAGACAGGATTAGGAATAAGTATATGAGCGCCGGTCCAGGTTGGACGGTTTGGAGACAAAGCCAGAGAGGCGAGATTGCGTTTGTTTGGACATGTGCTGAGGAGGGATGCTGGGTATATTGGAAAAAGGATACTAAGGATGAAGTTGCCAGGTAAGAGGAAAAGAGGAAGGCCTAAGATAAGGTTTAGGGATGTGGTGAGAGAGGACTTGCAGGTGGTTGGTGTGACAGAGCAAGATGCAGAGGACAGGAAGAAATGGAAGCATATGATCCACTGTGGCAACCCCTAATGGGAACAGCCAAAAGAAAAAAATATATATATGTTTTTCTGATTTTAATACATTGGTTACTTTTATTATTAAAATATATATATTTGAGAAGTGAGGTTTTCATATTTTTAAGTATTTAACAGTTGGGTTGCTCTATCTTTTACTACATAATTATATTCTCTCATTGGTTATTGTATAAATGAGATTTTGAGTGGTTGGGTACATCTGAGGGAAGTCTTGGTTAAGAATGAAAACCTGGTGATACGTTGAGCATTAATGTGAATTATTTGTTCATTTTCTGGTTTGTCTTTGTTGGATAATAAAGCAGCTGATGATTTCAATAGTGGTGGTCATCCTTCCTAGTGACTTTTTGTGTTTGCTGTTTCTTTTAGGTTAACGCAAGTCTGTAAGTGTGGCTGTCAGTTTGGGACAGTTGTTCCGATTAGGAATGTAAAACTTCAGTATTTGAAGATGTACATAGTTTTATGTGTTAATGTTAAGTTAATAAGTTTTGGGGGTATATTGGGGTTGTGTTTTTTTTTTGTTTGTTTTGAGGACTTTTAATTAAAAAACTGTAAGATGTGACATGATATGACAGGAAACTGTATAAAAGTCAACCAGCCAAACAGTATGTGCATGTAACAAAGGCTGGAACTGCAAATCTAACAAAAAAAAGTTGTTAACAAATAAAAGGTGGGAATAATAACTTTTCAAGATAATGACCCTTTTGATAGTATCTTTAGATGTTAATGGACTCACAGATCTAAACAAATAAAAAGAGTAGTGAACTGTATTAAAAACGTAGTGTGCAAATAGTAATGCTACAGGAGACGCATTTGGAAAGAAGTGAACATGAGAATATGGTAAAGGTTTTCAGAACAGTTATTTAGCAGAATACCTGGGACAAAGGAAAAGAGTACTTGTAGTAATTGCAAGAGGAGCTCCAATAGTGATAGAAGAGGATAAAAAAGATGATAATGGTAGATGTGTAGTACTAAGGGGCTTAGTTGCAGGGGACGGATTACACTGGCATGTATTTATATTCCACCAAAAAACTGCTGTAGTGGATCTTAAGAAAATTATGGGAGAAATAAACAATTTTTCAGTAGGGAACATTACTTATAGGTAGGGACTGGAATTTGATTTGCAGCAGGGAATCTGTGTTGGGGGCAGAATGGAAAAAACAAAGGAGTGTAGATTTTAGAAGAAATTTATGAAAATGTTTGGCGTGGAAGATGTGAATTCAGTAGTAGAAGTTGTTCGGAGTGAATCTACTTATTCCCCAAGATACAAAAACTGGGCTAGGCGAGACAGATCTTCAGTTTCACAGGAACATGTGTTCATAGGTTCATAGGTGTGTACTAGGCTAATGGCACTGGGGCCTTTACAAGCCTAGCCCATATCTTTAACTGAAAGTGCTGATTCACATCCAATAAATATTTCAGGTCACATGCCAATAATAACTAAAATAAAAACATAGGGTTTTGAAATAAAAAAGAGACACTAGTGCTTTTTCACCTATCTGTTGAAAATAGAGGAATTTAAGGAATGGGTAGTGGAAATTCTTGGGGGCTTATTAGAGAAGATAGAAATTTCTTCTGAAAATATAGCTAGGAAGTAGGATACAATTAAAGTGGAATTTAAAAAATGGGTGGAGGTAAGAGAGAGATGGTTAAGAAGCAACAATTATTTTACGGGACTGACAAATGTTGGAAGTATTGCAGAATATGGGGGTCTTACAGAACAAGAAAAGGAGCAATTGCAGAATGCTAAATAGAAAATGGATTGCCTCTCTAATTTGCATGAGTTTAGAAAAATTGCTGTTTAAGGAACTTTTTTTTTTCATAATGCCAGAGCACAAAAACTTTTAGCGCAATGATGCAGGCAACAGACAGTAGAAAGGGTTGTCACCAAGCTTAGGGAACGTACAACAAAGAAGCGAATGAGATCATGTAGAGGTACTCGAAATATTTTGGAAATTTTATGACAGTCTGCATAAAGCAGAGAAATGTGGAGATCAAGGAAAGGTACAAATGGAAATGTTTATGGAAGAATTAAATATGCCAAGGAAAGCGGTAGATGAGACACAATTACTAATAGGATAGGAGTAGATGAGATAAAAATGGTTTTGTATAACCAATCAACAGGAATATTCCCAGGAACAGATGGTACTTCTGTGGAAGTTTGAAAGCTAGGAGGGAAAATTTGAAAGATCTGGAAGGTTTTGTCTAACAGTATTTCAAGAGTAGGAAAAGCATCAACATCTTGGAAGAAAGCAGTGGTAACTGTAATACGTAAAGAGGGTAAAGACCCATCAGATCCAGCTTTATTTAGGCCCATTTCAATCATTAACCATGATTATAAAGTGTTTGTAACGGCTAAAAGAATTGATAGACTTGGATCATTTTGGAAGACGAATGTAAGAAAATACCACTGTTGTTGTTGGGTCCTTCCCTGATAAAATTATAAGGTTGGTTAGGATAAAATTATAAGGTTGGTTAGGAGTGGGTGGGTTTGTCTCTGATTTCTGTTTGAGCAAAGTAACCAGGCAGGAGTGTTCTCTTTCCCCTCTTTTTGCACTATATTTAGAAACATTGGGAAGGAAAATAAGAGACTCAGAAATCCAAGGATATAATTGATATGATATTTAAGAAAAGCGGGCTCCATTTGCAGGTAATATTATTTTATACCTCATAAAGCAAGAAAAGAACATTTCAGTATTGCGCAATATTTTGAGACAGTTTCAGATCTTTTCAGGATACAAAATTAATAAAACAAAGGCAATACCAGTAAATTATGTACCCAACTGGTTCAAGAATGTCCATATTTATGGGGACATGATAAAATGAAATATTTAGGAGTGTGGATTAAAAATGATTGTAGTGTGGCAGCTAAGGATATGTGGGAAGGGGCTAAAAAGGTAATACAAAAACTAAACAAAATGAAAGCTTTGTTATATGGATAATAAGATGCAAGCAGTTAAAATGTTTTTAGTCTCTTTGGTGTTTTACACAAGTCAGGCATATTTTTATCAACCACAGGAGAAGTTGTGGATAACAATTAATAAAGAGCTGAAGGACTTTATCTGGGAGGGAAATGTGGCAAGAGTTCATAGGTTCATAGGTAGATACTAGGCTATCTGCCCTACGGCATTTATAAGCCTAGCCGGAGTGCATTTGGCTTCCGCCTCCCTATTAGATTAGCCTACTGTGCCTCTGTAAAGTAGGTCACAGAAGGTACCCTTTTAAGATTAGTTTACTGTGCCTCTGTCTAGCAGGGACACAGAAGAGATCCCAGGGGTGAATTTGCGATTTCCCATCCACGAGTCCAGATTTCGCTTGAAGAGGGTCAGCGAGAGGCTATGTCTAACATGAAATGGGATTCTATTCCAGAGTGAGGGGAATCTCTGGGAAATGAATCTGTCCCTCCAGCGTGTCCTATTTATTTTTGTGCTGAGGTTTAGGTCCCTGGAGCGTGTAGCTCTAAGGGACTTGGATTTTTTGAGGTGGAGTATGTCCATTAATTCTGGGTTTGACATGGCTTTTTACGTCAGGCATAGATCACCTCTGAATAGGCAGTAAGCAGCTGCAGCTGAGTAGAGCTGGAGTTCCTTCAGTCGAGCTGCGTAGGACATCTGTTTGTAGCCCATGATCCTCTTGGTGAGGTACTTTTGTGGTCTCTCCAGTTGCTGCAGGTGTCGGGTAAGGTACATCCCAAAAGGGGCATTGTATTCAATTATGGGCCTGATGAGTGACGAGTAGAGGGGCACAACGACCTCTCTTGATCTAGATGTGAACCCTTTCGTGATAAGGTGGGCTATATAGAAGGTCTTTTTAACCACTTTGGCAACATGATTATCAAAGGAGAGATTACTATCTACGTTGGTCCCCAAATCTCTAATTACTTCTGTACTTAATGGATTACCACCTATGTGGTAATTTGTGGGCACCTTGTTTTTCCCAAAGGGGATGACTATGCACTTTTTAGCATTTAGCTTGAGGCCGTGGCTCTGGCACCAAGCATTCGTCTCTGTGAGACCCTTTTGGAGGATGCTTGTGTCAGCCGGAGATTAGATTATGGCCCCCAGTTAAGTGGGATAAACTGATACTTCAGTAGAAAGAGACGGATTGAGTTTACCCAATTTGAAGGGGTATTTCAGAGTTAAGACTCCTATACATATAGCACAAGCAGAAAACTATATTTCAAATATTTCTACTTATGTGACCACACTCCCTGAACCCTCAGGGAGCTGAACGTTGCTCCCCATCCCACATCTGAAGCATCTGTGAATAGATCCTGAGAGGAAGAAGAGGTTGAAAAGGGAGGCCTGGGTTCAGAGACTACTACTGAATCCACTACAGAAGTTTTCTTGAGACATGGGAGAAGAGGAACAGGAAAGTCTAGAGAATGCGCATGCTGAAGCCACACTGACTTCAGAAACCATTGGAACTTCCTCATGTGGAGTTTGGCCAGAGGGAGCGTCAGAATGGTGCAAGCCATAAACCCCAGAGCTCTCAGGCCAGGGGAAGAAGAGTGTGAAAGAAAGAAATGAGAGTGAATGCCTTTGAAGGAGGCAAGGATGCCAGCACTGGTACCATTTGAATCCTGCAACCCTGAAAGACCTGATCTGAGAAGGAGTCAGGGAAGACTTTTTGAAGTTTACTGTGAATCCCAGGCTCTGTAGAAGAGAAATGGTAAAATGATTTTGCAAAAGGACCTCTGGAGAATATGCCTGAATCAGCAGGTCATCCAAATAAGGAAAGATTTGGATCCCTTGAAGCCTGCAAAATGCAATCACAGGAGCGAGGCATTTGGTGAATACCTTGGGGTAGTAGAAAGGCCAAAAGGCAAAGCTCAGAACTGAAAATGCCAGGAAGCAACAGAGAAATGCAAAAATCTCCTGAAGAGGATGGATCGGAATATGGATACAAGCATCCTTGAGGTCCAGAGACACCAGAAGGGCCTGAGGGAGCAAGAGGAAAAAGGGACTGAGGGGACAACATCCGAAAGGAAGGCACCTTCTGAAAAGTGTTTAGATGGAAGAAGTCTAGAATAGCTCCAAGTACCTTCTTTTCTGGGTACTACAAACATTCTTGAATAAACCCCTTTCCCCCTTTGGGACACGGGCACCTCTTGAATTGTACCCTGAGAGAAGAGGTCTCAAAGCACCTCTGGAAAAATGGAAGTTGTTCCCGAGGTGGCAGAGAAATGCCTGTAAAAGGAGAGCGGGAAATCCAGACCATGAAGTACCCTTGCCGAATGATTGACAGAACCCAAGAATATTCTGAGTGATTCAGAGCCAAACAAAGAGAAAGAGAGATGAAGAGAAAAGGGAATGCGACTGGGAACAGGTGATATTTGGACAGCACCTGTTTTTTTTCAGGAAAGGTAGGCTTAAGAATCCCTGCAGTCTGAGTGGCTTTGGCAGGAGGAGTCCGTTTACTACCCTTTTTACCTTTAGGAGTGCGTGATTGCCTGTGACCAAAGTCTGACTTAGAAGGGTAGTTTCACTGAAATTTAGGCACAGGAGAAAGACATGCTTAACTCATTCACTCCGAAGCAGCTTTGAAAAAGCTGCCTGCTTAATTCCACCATAGGAACAGCAGTGCAGCCTGAGCTCATTTTCAGAAAAAACATTTCTAATACCATACAGAAAACAAATGTTCATAACCCTTTAAGTATGAGCCAGACTAAACATGTAAACTCAGTTGTTCAGCAGACACTGACCTTTCCAACAGTGTAAATGTTGATAGTGCATATCAGTCATTGCTAAATATTTGGCAAGGAATGTTGATATTGTGCATATTTTTTACCTTTTTGGAAAAGCAAAGCACAATATCTTGGTCAATGTAGCATGCAGACCCATACAATTTGAATTTAATTTGTTAGTATGAATGTCAGCTTTAAAATGATACCTAAACCATTACGGTGTGATGCTCCTTTCTTGAGATATTCACAGAAATATGATTCATATATTTCTCATAATTGATAAAGCACAATATCTCTTCACCTGTAAAAGACAGAGCCTACATATCAGTGTAGATGTGCATCTGAATGTCCGCTTCAAAATGATGCATCATTTGTGTGATCATTATGCTCCCTTGCAAAGATACGGGCATAATAATGAGAAGTATTGTAAATGTATATACCAGCAGTACTGTCTTCAAAATGAGGTATTACGTGGCACATTCAGATGCTCCCTTGCAAAATTATTTACCAAAATATGAAAAAAAATCATAATTTCCATGACCCAAGTCCAAAACAAACTTTGATATCTTCACATGTGTACAACATACAGGCACCATTCTTTTACCCTGTTAGAACTATCAATACTGTCTTCAAAATGAGTTACTTGCCATATTGACATGCTCCATTGCAGAGTTATTTAGCAAAATATGAAACAAATCATAATTTCCATAACCAGAGTCCTAAAAACTGAAATCTGTACATGTGTACAGCATTCAGAAGCAGTTTTTACCATGTAGACACACATGATTGTAAATATACACATTCTTGGTGTAGCCAACATGCTGCTGAATAGGTACATGTAAAGAGAAAAAGCAAGGTAAGGACCACCACTCCACTAATGAACCCAGGACAGTCATGGGACTTCAGTGGCAGGCAAGGCCATCTCATCTGTCCAATAGCTGTGCTGGCTACCCACTCAGACAGCTGATACCACTGCAGTCTCACAACCTCCTTCAGTGTCAGCAGTCTGCCTTACCTATGCCTTTTCCTTTTACATGTGTCCATTCAGCAATGGACCTAAGGGATCAAGTTCTGTATTAGTACGCCTTTCCTGTCATCTAAACTCTACACATGCCTGATAAAAGCAGACAAAAAAATGAAGTATTGCAGGGTGGTCACTGACATATTAGATTGTATGTGGTAGCACTCTCCTGAAACAGTTCTGTCTCAGCATCCTCACCAGCTCCTTACCACAGTTATTTGTCAAACACAGATAAATGTATTTTACACAACACATTTCATGACATTGAGTTTTACTTACTATACTGGTCCTACTTGGTCATGGGTGTTTTCCATTCTTCTCACAAGCTGCATGTTACCAATCCTGCGTAGCTTTCCTCACGCCATTGTGGAGGTCGATCAAGAACAATGCAATGCCCTCCTCAGTTAGGTGAATGCCATCCCTTCTGAACAGGTGAACATCTTCTGGGGTGATGCTTTTATGGCAGACTGTAGATCCACCGACGCTGTGCATCAAGCCATGCATGAACCCATTCTGTAAATGTCTGGCCTTGTGAGCTGCCCGTTGACTGTTTATTGTTTTCCATACCGGTCGAGGAATTATATCAGACCACACAAAATGACAACAGGGCCACCAAGACTTCAGGTGTTCAAATATTGCTGTGATTTGAAACTGTAGCCTTCTGAGTGGTTGACTGATGACATCATTCCCTCCAATGTGCAGCACAAGAATGTTAGGCTTAGGGTAGATGGAACACTTCTCTTCCAACAACTGCAGTAGTCCGCTCCAATGCATACCTCTTCTTGCAATCCAGTATACCTTCACACTGGATGTGGGGAAGCTCAAGTTGTACCAGTTTTCAGTTTGGGAGGCATGGCTGGCAGCCCAGTGAATGTAAGAATGGCCACATACCCACACTCTCACTTGTCGTTGTCCTGGTCAGGAAGCCATGGTAGTGTTAGAAGGTGGACAAACCTGCAGAGGAAAGAAAATGCAAAAAGATTACTACTGATATTTGACAGCTATATTGGAAGACTACATATATGTATATCATATGCATTACCTGGTTAGCCCATCCAAATCTTCCATCCTATCCACAGGGGCAGTATTCTTTTCATTGGGTACATAAGTGGTGTTGACGCATCAGAGGTACATACCCAGTACCCATGAAAACGCCAAATTACACACAATAACTGACAAGGGGCAAAGAAAGGGCACATGTAAAGAGAAAAAGCAGGGTAAGGACCGCCGCTCCACTAATATGCCAAGGAGAGGCATGGGGCACCATATGCTGGTTATCTGAAGTGTCTCATAGCTGTGCTGACTGCCCACTCAAACTGCTGCTACCACTATTGTCTCACGACCTCCGTCAGTGTCAGCAGTCTGCCTTACCTCTGCCTTTTTTTCTTTACATGTGCCCATTCAGCAACGGACCTAAGGGATTCAAATTGTACAAATGACATAAATGAAAGTGGTGTGGAGGGAGGGGTGTATTGCAATGACTGCAAGTGGAGAAACAGCCAAATCTGAGTTGTGCATTGATCAATATGATAACGACTTCTAGTTATGTGAACAGTGAGAGCTGCTGACAGTTTTGCCTGAAAAGTGATAATGACTCAGTGCTACATTGTAACTGCACTGTACTAATGACTTGCAAAGTGATGCATGCAGACACAGGTGATAATTGCCTGTTGAGTAGGCATTCATTATATTATCTTCTGCAGCTGTTATGTTACACAGTCTCATTATAATGTGTTAGGACGAGGACATTGTGATTCAGTAAAAATAGTATAACTGTTATTACTGATCTCCTCATAAAGATAGCCCAATGTCCAGCCAGTGCACCAAAGCCATCAGTACTTACAGGTATTGCACATGCACTGTCTTCACAAGCAAATAATACCCTTTATCTCACTCCAGCAATTACTGAGTGTAATCAGAAATAAGCCAAGCAAAAATTTTCAAACTTATCTGTCTGATCTGTCTATAATTTAATCCAAAAAGTAGTAATTCATGCTGTCACCTAACTATCCCTCGTGTTACAGTAACACAAGTACAAAAGGCAGAAATATTGTCCAAAATATCTGGTTGAGCAATGGCAGCATTCAGATGTAAAGAATTATAAATAAGCAAAAATTATCTAAGCTACAAAAGACTCTACATGCAAACGTTTTATGGAGTCAAGGAAATAAAGGAAGTAATGGTCAAATCAGACATGTTAACCCGACTGGTCTGGTTCTAGGCAATAAAGGATCAACGCAGCTTCCACAGCAAGTCTGTTTAATGTGCTTAAAACATCAAAATACACGACAGGAACTGGATCCACTACATAAAAACACACTGTTAAGCGCTTTCATCCGCCAATGGCAGACTTCATCAGAACAGTTAGCATCAGCAAATGCTGAATGTTATATATAAATTTTGGCGCCAAAAACTTTTAAATGTGAAATTTCTTAAAGGCAATGTTAATGTTAAATATGAATTCAACAATCTTTTTGATGACTTTGGATTTCAATACATGAAACTGTTAATGAAACATAATGACGATAAACTGTCTACACTAATCAATGAAGTGGAAATTACTAACAAAAGTATTTTGCAACACTGTGCTTTTCAAGCATGGAAGGATTTATATGAGAAACAATTCTATTTAGCGGACAAACATGCATTTAGTATTCATAACAGAAAGAATGGGAAACTAGATCGGGATGTTGAAGCATACCAGCTTCAGAAAGCTTACATTTGGCCACAAGAAAGGAAGCTAGTATACATGGATAGGAGATTTAGTGAGAGAGAAGTGAGAGAAGAGCACAAGGAAAATTTTCAGGGAGGCAGATTTCACCCCAATTTCAAAAAGAACCATTACAGTTACAATCAGGTGAACAGGAAATATTAGGGAAACCTGTCCCTCGAGAGGCCTCTATACATACGGACATATTCAATATTGGTATTCAGAATACTAAGGAAATAATTTCACCAGGGGATGAACCAGGGGATGAACCTAATAATCCTTTACAGCATAAACACATTGAGTTCGTTTAATGGTTTTAAAGTATACAATTACTCTGATTATACCATACAAGAAGAGTTTTATAGTCTTCTAGCTAAGGGCATGAAGTTCATACCTAATTCAAGGTTTCTTTTGGTGGACACCATTAAACAAATTAAGTTATTTTGTAGAAAATTGAATCTTGCGATACAATTTAATGATGTGGCGGACAATAGAGTATGTGTTGATAGAGAATTAAAGAAAAAAAGTAGTTACATGCCCGTAAGTAATCCCACTATGAATAATTATGAAAAGATGGTATGTAAAGACATCTATTGGTTTAATAAAAAATGTATTAGAAATAAAGACAAATCCTATATGCCTGAGGGACAATCTAACTGTAAAAGAAAGAAAATGTTTGGATGAACTAATGAAAAACAAAGACATCAGAATAATGAAACCCGACAAAGGGGGTGGAGTTGTCATTTTTTCTAATCTTGCATATAAGGTAGCCATTCATAATATTCTTTATGAATCTGGGAATTATGATGTAATGTCTATGAATGAAGTACATATAGGATATAGAAGAATAGATCTATCTGTTGAAGAATATTTGTTGGATAATAGACTCACAAAGGAGGTTTATGATTTTATACGTATCGAATATCCTATTATGGCTCACATAGTGGGTATACCTAAAATTCATAAATCTATTTTAAATCCACCATTTAGACCAATAATATCTGGATCTAAATCAAAAACTTTTAATATAGGTTTAACCATAGACAGATGGACAAAACATACATATAAGAATATTCATCTTATCATTGATTCATGGGATTTTTTAGGTAAATTGTCACCTACCTTATGGAATACAGAGTACACATTTGTTACGATAGATGTTTGTGACCTATTTTCCAGCATACCAAAGGAAGAGGGATTAGATTATTTTTGTAACAGTCTTCGTAGTTACTCTAGTTTAAGTTGGGACAGGATAGTCCTTATTTTGGATATGATGACATTAGTCCTGGACCATAATTATATTACAATTGAGGGTGAAGTCTTCAAACAGAGCAAAGGGGTAGCTAGAGGTGCGTCTTGCGCACCCATTTTTGCTAATTTGGTGATGCTGGATTGGGAGACTAAATATGTACTAAACAGTGAATATTCTTCTAAAATTATCTTTTACGCAAGATTTTTAGATGACATATTTATTCTTTGGAATGGTTCGAATGATAATATATGCAAATTTGTGGAATATATCAATGGTACTACTAATTTTCTAAAACTCACTTTTAATTTTAGTGATTGTGGAATATCATATTTGGACACATATGTTTATAAAACAAAAGACGGATTTGCATCTAAGATCTTTAGGAAGAGTACCTTCTCAAATGATTATGTATATTATACCAGTAACCACCCACATCACATTTTTAAGAGTATTGTAAAAGGACAGTGTATTAGGGGAGCCAGGATGTCATCTACAAGAATTGAAATGGAGAATGAGATGCAATTAATTAGACAACTTTTCTTGGATAGAGGCTATCCAAAACACTTAATAGAGGACACAATTAAATATGTCTCCACTCAATGGGATTGTAAGTATATTCCATTATTAGGAAAACATGTTACTAATGAGAATACAAGCTCCACAAATATCTTTTCAGCAGGTAGAGTTTGTGTACTTACTTACACACCTTATGTTGATAGTATCAAGGAGATTATAACTAGACATTGGGACATAGTGACAGTATCTGATGTACACAGAGATAAATTAGGACATTATCCAAAAATAGTATGCAAGACTGCACCTAACCTTAAAAAATTACTTGAAAAAGTGGGGAGTGGTAAAAGTATTAACAAAATAATAAAGGGCTCCACTAAGAGATGTGGGAGATGCAAGCAATGTAAATACATCAATAATCAATCATATATAATATTAGATGATTTGAATTGTACGAAGATTAAAAGTAGGGATGGTAATTGTAATACTAAACAGGTAGTGTATTTAGTGAAGTGTATAGAATGCCCTGCATTCTATATAGGCAAAACTGATAGACAACTGAGGAAACGCATGTATGAACATTACTATAAGATCAAAAGTAAAGATCCTAATAATGCCTTATATAAACATATTAGTGAGGCTGGGGAACAACACATTTTCCAGTTCTCTATTATTGATAAAGAACATCCCAACCCTCTGGGTGGTGACTGGAAAACTAGATTGGCATGTAGAGAAAGTAATTGGCAAATTTTAGTTGATGCCACTAGGAAACCAGGCCTTAATGATTTTATTAGTATTAAGCCATTCCTTCAAATGCAGTAGATATGCCATTGTATATATATTTATCTCATCTAATAATTTATTTATTTGTTTATTTATTTAATTATATACATATATTTATTCATATTACATGATTATTACTAATTTTTTAAATTTTTATATATTTAGTATATGAGTATTTGTTGTACTTACATGTGTCTTTTAGATCTGGGATGCATTAACTGTCACTGATTGTTGACACTTTAACTACATATAAATTGAAGGGATATATAATTATTATTCCTATCATATTAGTGTTTAATATACAATTGTCATATATAATATTTAATATTTATTATTTTTATGTCATATCCTATACACTATTAGGTTTTAGATATAAGGACAGAAGTGAGTATTTTGCTCATGGGTAGATTGCATATATTTTTATATTTTAAAATGTATTTTATTATCTAGGATACAAGTTATCACTTATGAGTTTTATGCCTTTAAGAAATTTCACATTTAAAAGTTTTTGGTGCCAAAATTTATATATAACATTCAGCATTTGCTGATGCTAACTGTTCTGATGAAGTCTGCCATTGGCGGATGAAAGCGCTTAACAGTGTGTTTTTATGTAGTGGATCCAGTTCCTGTCGTGTATTTTGATGTTTTAAGCACATTAAACAGACTTGCTGTGGAAGCTGCGTTGATCCTTTATTGCCTAGAACCAGACCAGTCGGGTTAACATTTGTGTGAGTTGTTCACATACTTGCTGACTTTCCTAATGGTCAAATCAGGTTTACTTTGTATACTGTACCTTTTAGTTACGTTTGACCAGCTACTATACAGACATCCAGTAGTAGAATCCAGGAGTAGAATAATTACAAGCAGAAATGTCTGACTTCTCTTGTTCATCCGTGTAAGAATTAGTCCAAAAAGTAGTAATTCATGTTATCTCACTGAACCATCCCTGTGGTTACAATAAGACAGAAGCAGAAAAGGTAGAAATAATGTCCAAACTGTCTGGTTGAGCAATGGCAACAATCAGCAATAAAATACTAAGCCACTCATGCCAGCCAGACATCAAGAAAGACTAAATCAGAATATACGTTCAGAACATTTGGATATAATTATTAACACTATTCCTGTTAGCAGTCATTCCAAAATTGTCTTTCTACTACTACTTTCTACTAATAACAGTGTTAAAAAGGTATCACCCCATGTAAGCAAAATGTAAATTAAACAGTTGTGACTGCAAAGTTGTGGAGTCTGGCTACTGGGAGCATGGGAATGGTTGAAGACTTGCCACAGATCAATGGATATGGACGTCAGTGATCCAGTTAGAGGCAGCTGCTACTAACTGCATTGTGCATGGGCTTCATGGGTTCCATAACTGTTTAATGCCTGCACTGTGACACTAAGCAGATGTTAGTGGCTAATGTGGCCTCCACATGTGTTTTGAAAAAACACAATAGCTGGCCTCAGGTGTGCATTTGCAGGGTTGAGAAGTTAGGTGGTCAGGCACATGCCAAACCAATGTGGACTACACAGACCATTACTCAGTTTCACAGACAGACAGTTTCACTGCTGTGGCCAATGGCTTGCTTTCCCCTGCCGTCATTGGTTTCACACTCGTGTGGTGGAACTCCTTCTACTGAACACCCAAGAGCCCTCTCTGGGGGTCATCTTCAAATAAGACATAAACGGCATACAAAACCAAACTCCTACAAATTCTGGCATATTATCAAACCACTGGAAACCTTGCCAGTAAACATAAGCCACCAGCAACATCACCCAAGACAGCAGACATCAGAAACCTCAAATCTCTACTAGTTCAAGAAATAGAAGAAATTATCAACAGGTGTCATCTGGGAGTGTGGTTAGCTTTGTCAAGACATACATTTAATAGTGACTACATTCCTGTTAGATTTATGGGGGTAAATTTGCTCCCATATGAAATAATATAATATGGATAAATGCAGCAGTAAGGAAATGCAGATCTAAAACATGGCATGGAAAAGTTTTTAAGAAAAGCAGCAGTACCACTCTTCTAAACAAGATGACATAAAACTAGTGCCAGCAACATTTTAGAAAAACAAAACAATAATAAATAAATTAAGCCGGTGACCTTCGGGACCACCGTACAAAAATCAAATCGTGGAATTAACCCATTAGTTTTGCCAAGGCTAGGAAACACAGCAAATATATTTACTGACTTCCTCCACTCCAAAATCAGAAAGCACTCCAGCCAGACTTAATAGCCCAGGTCAAACCTAATACCAAGCTACTACGTTATTGAGTGGCTTAGATAGAAAGCGGGCTCATATACTCCCCAGACAAACTGAATGACATGCATTTTTGAAGGAAACTGCATTGATTATTGTTCATAGGTAGATACTAGGCTATTGGCCCTAGGGCCTATATAAGCCTAGCCAAAAAGGTACCCTGGCTTTTGCCACCCAAGACTAATTATTTTCCTGTGCCCCAGTCAAGCAGAGCCACAGACGTGATCCCCTGGGTGAATTTCCTATTTCCCATCCAGTCATCAAGATATTTTCTTGAGTGCTAATGAGGAGCTTTGTTTGATATAGATAGGTAGTTTGTTCCAGAGTATGGTTTTCCTCTTCCTCACAAATTCTGAAAGATTTTTCTTACATAAGGATAAAAGCCATCTACAACTAAAGATACCAACCATGCATATCTTCTCCCTCTTACTTACCAAACTTTTCAAAATACTGATAGACAAATGTAAATAAAAACAAACAGTACAGTTATTTTCA
Source organism: Protopterus annectens (assembly GCF_019279795.1). Taxonomy (NCBI): domain Eukaryota; kingdom Metazoa; phylum Chordata; order Ceratodontiformes; family Protopteridae; genus Protopterus; species Protopterus annectens. The sequence goes on from NC_056748.1 coordinate 733,588,591, forward strand.
CCTACTGAGACACTGACTGCTACTGTTTATTATTTTTTTCTTTGAATATTGTATTTTTCGTTTGTTATCCTTGCAGTTAAATTTCATTGTTTTACCTACTGGGAGCCTTCTTTTTTTAATCCTCTCTTAAAAAAAAAACAAAAAAAAAAAAAAAAAATAGACGCAGCTCGGGTCTAACCTGGCTGGCAAAGCCTAAACAAATAAAAGTGCATGCCAAACAGTTTTTTCTTCAAGTATTTAATCAAAACTACACTTAAACACTAATAAAACCAGGCACATTATGTTGAACATATGACACTTACCTACCTCTTGATACATATCTCCTGGTCTCTCCAAACACACATACAAAAAAAGCTCCATGTCGTGCTAGCTGCTACCCATTACTTGTTCTATACTTTGTAATAACAATTCTCAATTTATCTGTATTGCTGGTTTTATATCATTGGATATAACACTTTGTTAACCACTGTTATTCTAGGAGAACAAAAATCTACAATTGTTTGTTTAATAACTGCCCTCAGGCTGCTACCATTATACCACTATACATAAATTCAGTGTAATAAAATAACTCTTGCAGGTTGTTCATGCTGTGGCTTGTGTCCTTTTGCATAAGAAGGATACAGCTGTAACCAAAAATAAATAAATAAAATCAGCCTCTTGTCTCTTGCCAATACCTTGCTTTATCACAGCTACAATGCTTGTGCTACATGCACTCTCTATGCTGTCTGAACCATTGTTGTATCTTCTCAGAACATTTTACTGTTTCTTCTACTAATCAGTACTTTACTATATTTCCATGTGTTGAAAAATAATTATGCATTATAACTTTCTTTGTCTCCTGGCCCAAGTCTGACCTGAAAGAGTCCACTACAAATGGCTTACTCAAACTCAACATGGAAACATATTCAATCATAAGACATCCTGCATTACATTTTACTTTTACAGGCACTCTACTACTTATTCCATTTTGTACATAAAATATATTCCAAATAGTCCACACAGAACATAGACAAATTCATCTAGATTTCTGAACTATATTATACAATGCCACCTGATTAGATTTTAATTCCAAAGTTACCACAGAAAAAAACTTGGCCACATGACTACATCATGACTACATAATTACTGTCCCACACTTATTAACAAAGCACACTCCCTAATGCATATAACAAATATTCACAGCCACGGTTGCTCCCACCAGATGAGAAGCTGCTCTATGAAATTATTGTAACTGGGACTTACACTGTCTGAACACTGACCTACAATTCATGTTAGGATTTTAAAATTTAAGTTACAGTTTTAGGATTGGGAGTTGTGTCATTAGATTAGGGTATACTGTTCCTATGCCGAATGGCCAATGGTTCCAGTAAAATAAATAAGTGGTGAAATCGGAACATGCTGAAAAACAACTTATGCCTGCCCATCTGAAGTAAGCATCACCAATATTCACTAATGTAAAGGTACATGGAAACTGATCTTAACGTTATTATCTCACTTCATCTATGATACTGCCATTATAAAAATCACTTTGTAAAAGAAAAAAAAGGTGTAAACACTTGATAATGAGTTTTCTAACAAAAATGCAAGCTTGCTCATGCAAAACTATTCATATTTTAAGATAAATACTGCATGTCCCTTTTTGCAGAAGCTGCACTCTATAAAGACCCGAGAAAGTGAAGCACGATTATTGGAGAAAAAAAATCAAGCTTGAAAACGGCTCAGCAGACCTTCAAATCGCATTCAGCTAAAACAATCATAAACACACACACTTTTAATTAAAGAAAGTATAGACTGCATTTCAGTTATAACACGGATATTTAATTACTAATAGAGACAAGTAGCATGATGCATTTACATTTTTCTTTTGTTTTAAAATATATATTTTTACAGAAAAATAAGCACATCATTGTCTGACATTCCAGAACAGACACCTTTCTTGGAAATAGCAAGAAATCTAATCTACATCTCAATTATCTTGAAGTGCTCACCCTATTATGAATTCTTTACATGCAAAACAATTGATCCTCATCATGCTAACAAATCACACTAATTTGTTAATGTTAGCATTACGAGCACTATTCCTTAGTACAGAACCCAAACTTTCCCAAACGCACACCCGCTTTATTTGAATAGCGCAAGAAACCCTGCACACCTAGTGCAAGTCATGCTTACTGTAAGGCTGAAGCTCTGCACCTTTCTCACATACATACATATAATTATTTCATGCTAAAATCCTTGGTAAAAACCATGCACGAAAAATAATTCACCTCTACCATTTCTAAATGGAAAACAAACCAAAAACAAAAGTTATGTGATCCCTAAAATAATGTGAAACCAGTGGCAGATGCCTTGCCACTGTACCTTGTAAAATGCTCCGTTGGAGCCCCACACCTCTACCACCAGCTCCTCCATATTGCTGAAGTGCAATAGACGGGTGAATAAGGAGCCCTCAGCAACTCCCCCCTGAAGGTCTTTCTAGATTGTGTACATTAAGAAAATACTTTATTGGACTTTGACAAAGCACTTCCTATAGTTATCCCCCTGGATGTAAATATTAAAATAAAGCCTTTCATAGCTAACAACGCAGGTAACCTAAACTGCTTAGATACAGTAGCTCATATACTCAACACACAATGAACTGAATGACATGCAAATGGCACTGCTCACTGCATTGCATCAATGGCATTGATTATTGCCTTACTACTATTTCCTAACAACGCAGACTACCTTAATTGCAGTATTAACAGACTTTTTATGAGATCTGGTGGTTTTTTTTTTTTTTTTTTTTTTGGGGGGGGGGGAGCTCAGGGATAAACAAAACATTACACAGAAACTGCTAGGAAATCTGGTGTGAGGTAACGTTTTTGAGTGGCTTACATAGACACCGGGCTCATATACTCCCCAGACAAACGGAATGACATGCATTTTGCAGGAAATAGTATGGAATTTCTCCTTTCACATGTAGTCCAATCTCAAAGGTATTGAAAGCTGTCAAACTGGAGTACAGCTGTAAGGCATTTGCTTTTCTGGGTTTCTTGCTGCTGAGCTGATGAGTTACTACTGGACTTCGCTAACGGTGCACAGAAAATGCTCTGTTACAATAGATAGAGACGGCTCCAGTAGCAATATAGCAGATCAGAGTAAAAGAAAGGGAATTGGTACTGGAGGACCCTCTAGTTATTGTCACAGAGCAAGGAAAGTGGCAGCTTGGATTGCAAGAATCCGATTGGCTGCCACCACTTGCTTTAGAGTGGAGCTAAAAACAGACTCATAATTTACCTGCGTTTGTGGAAGGCACTCTGGTAAAACAACATATATTTTCAAGCACCTCAGAGAGCGCTCGGGTGTAAGCAATACGGCACTCTGAGAAGGTACTCTGGGTTAATGAGTTAAGCTCCTGTAAAGCCTTCCCCTTGTCCTGAAGAGACTTAAATAAACCAGCAGCCACTTCACCAAACAAAAGATGATTATCCAGAGGAGCATCCATTAACTTAGCCTTAATGTCATCAAGCAAAGGTTGAAGCCTAAGCCAAGAACATCTCCTCAGAACTGAACCAAAAGCAGCAGCCCTAGAAGAGGCATCTGCTGCAGCATAACTACATTTGATAGAATGACAAACTACCTGAGAGGAAGTCCCAAGCAAGGAAAGAGCAGAAGATTCTCTGAGTCTGGAATTCAGAAAGAAGCTGACAAGCCTGAGATAAAAGATCCAAGAGTTACTTAAAGATGTGGGTCTGATAATGGCCCTAAAAGCTAGGGTAGCTGAAGTATAAACTTGCTTACCCAGCCTGTCCATGGATCTACTGTCCTTGCCAGAAGGCAATAACTTGGATGAAGGAAGCAATTGAGATGGCTTATCAGAGGCTATAAATACCACAGAGGGGTCAGCAGCAGGACATTTAAACAAAAAGGACCAATCCTCAGGCACCTTATAAAACCTATCGGACTTCTTGGGAGCAGGTAGAGAATCCGGCACTTTAGAGGCATTGGAAAAAACGTCCAATAAAGCAGGCAAGACAGGAGGAATGGCTGCAGGTTTAGGAGATTCCATCTCTTCATATTAACTTATAGTATCTGTTATGGATATCTGAAATCTGGACACAGTCCCACTTAAATTCTATCATCCTAGAGATTGTGTCCCCAAAGGAAATTTCCTCAGAAGGATTATCTAAAGTATGAGAATCCTCCTCCTCAGACCCGTAGTCTGAAGAAGGAATCTGGGTAGAATAAGCAATGGAGTCATAATCACAGAATCCACCTCAGAAGAATTCAATTCTGTGGGCCTTTCAGGGGAAGAAGAGTACCAAGGAGGAGCAGGAACTGAAACCCCTTCAGGAGGCCTCAATGACAGTAAAGCATTAACTAACCCCTGACGCTCATTTTATGGATCCGTAGGAGTAGAAGAAACATGCTTAGTTTTCAGTTTCTTTTTTAAGGGGACATCCATCCTAGAAACCTGAGAAGGTAAGAAACTGCGGAACCCACCCCTCAAATCAGTCAACCGTGGTTCCATCTGAATGCCCAAAATGGACGCCTACAAAGCCTCGTCGGACATATTGCCTGCCAGGTCCTCACTGGGCTCCAACCCAGGCACTGTAGAAGAATTTGACAAAACAACAGGGCGAGGCTCTGGATTCATAACTTCCGGAGAAACTTCCGGCAGAGGCTGGACAGTGGAAGATCTTATCTTATGCACCTTCTCTGACGGCTGACCCTCTGGGCAGGAAGTTCCATCCATAGTATCTGCAGCAAGAAGCTTAAGACACTGGTTCTCAAGATACAATGAAAGGGAAGAAAGCCTACTATGAAGAGTTTGAGACAAATGGCTGACAAATTGGTCGTGAGCAGTAACTAGGCAAAAAAGCCACTTATCCTGGCGGACTTTATAGGGAATCAGTCTCCCACAGTGGCATTTATCCTTCCTGGATTACATTAACCCCAAAACACACAAAACAAACAGAAAAAGTAGCCAAACACCACACTGGGTACTTATCTGCAACTGTGAGGACGGCAGCAAACAGGAGTAAGCACAGGAATGCCAACAAACTGAAAACAGAAAAACTAACAAAAAAAAATCTGCTAGAAGTAACAGACCAATGGTTAAAAACGTTTAGACTGGCAGCAAAGAAATTCTGAGGGTGGTACACCTGAACGTCACCTTTATGCCCTACCCTACGCAAGAAGTGTGCAGGTGACATTCAGTGTACCTTAAAGCAATGGTAGACTTTGGTAAACTGGCCGGACAGTGGGCTTCACAGCAGGGAATCCACAGTTGTAAGGAATACTGCAGTGGTGAATGTAAGGACATCACTAAGTTTTCTCAGTCCCTCAGAAAATACTATGAGCTGCTACAGAAGGAATTTCCTGAACCGGCACCAATTCCTCTAGTTCTGTCAGCTTTTGATGACCTCTGCAGTTTGTGTTCACGGTAGTCAGCTAGCTGCCCTTAAAAAGGCAGATAGAATGTATAAAGTTAGTCCGTCTTTAAGTTTTTGTACACACTTCCCAGACCTGATCCAGCTGCTATAGTTAATTCTACTCCTGCTAAACATTTAGTTCATTCCAGTCTTAGTCTTTTTGTTAAGAATGGGAAGGTTAAGGATGTGGAAAATGTATGCTTCTGCAGATGTCCTTCATGGATGCATCTGCAGTCATAACAACTGGGTTGTCCTGTCGTCAGGCAGCCCTTCAGTCGGCCGGATTCCAAAGTCCGGGTCCGGCTTCGGCTGATGTCGCACTTCACCCGACGTCATCTCTGTTGGTCTTCGGGTATAAAGGCATCAGCCGACGCCATTTTCCTCAGTCTTTCTTGCCGCGTGGCGCCCGAAGCAGAAGCTGTTCGCAAGTGCCGGTCGGTCGGATCCAGAGATTACTCCTACCGAATACTACTTCGAAGACTTCTAAAGCTAAGTACCCCGTTGGGGACTCTTTCTTGCCTCAGCCGATGTCAGAAAAAGTTAATAATTGTTTAACCTGTGGGAAACAAATACCTCATAAAGATTTCCACTCTTATTGTCTACCTTGTTTAGGCCCAGCCCACGACGTAGCTGCCTGTTCGCCTGTGCTTCCTTCAACCGGCGAAACGCTTAGGCGTTGGTCGGAGTTTGCTGAACAGTTTTTCGGTTCTGATTTTGCGTACATTATGCCGCCGGATCCTCCGACTACCCAATCTACCAAAACGCAAAGATAAAGACCGACACTCGCGGTCCGCGGTTTCGGCGAAACCATGGTTAAGCAAACGCGAGTGTCTCGGTTTCGGCCAAAACCGAGAAAACTGATCAAAGTACAGCTGAATCTATCTCTACAACTGAGGCCCTGCTACCACCCTTGAATCGGCCTCAGAAATTTTATCCACTACGGTGGTTGCCACTGACTTATCAGACACCATTCCCTTGGATGTCTCTACCCCAGCACGTGGTGCTGCTAGGCCTCCAGCAACCATGTCCATTAAGGCCTTCGCCAGGGCTAAAGCAGCCAAGACTACTAAAACAGTGCCTGTTAAACCCTACTACCAGGCCCTCCTCGAGTTCTCAAATGCTTACTCTGGCAGAAGATTTAATTTCATTAATTAGAGGATCTCAATCTCACCCAGACAGGGCCTCTCAGCCCCAGAGAAGAGACCTAGGGCAGAGCCCCCTGAGCCAGTGTCCTCTGATGATTCTGCCGATGAATCAGACATAACTGACCAGCCAGAGGCTCCTTTCTCCAATTTTGAAGACTCTGATGCTGAAGAATCCATTCCAGCTGCTTCCCCCCCAGAAGAATTCTCCTTTGGGGAAACCTTACATGCCATGCGAGAGCAGTTCCAATGGCAGCAACAGGATTTTCAGATTCCAGAAAAGACTTAGGACCTTTCTGCACCTTCCACAGCACAGGCCCTTAGCTATACCTCCTGTTCTTTCTGTGGTGGATGATGCTTTCAATGATGTCTGCTCCGCACCAGATTCTTTACCTCCAGCCCCTGCCAAACCAGACAGATTTTACAGGGTGCCAGACACTCATCACCACCTGTACAAGGCCCCACTTGCAGACCCGAAACTATATCCCAGGGTCCCAAGGCAGTAGCGCGACCATAGCTAAAACCCTATTCCTTCTGAAAGGGAAGCAAGGTCATTAGACAGATGGGGCAAAAGGTCTACACTTCAGCTACTCTCTCAGCTAGAGCTTTAAACTGTCAGTTTCACATGATACAATACCAAGAGTTTATGCTTGATCAGTTAACTAAAAAGCTAACCACTGATGAATCTCTTGATAAGAAATATGTATTAGAAATGGTAAATAACATACAACAGGTTAGTAACCATTCCTTAAAATGTGGCTATGATGCACTGGAGGCTTCATTTAGATCAGCCATGACTGGCACAGTGATAAGAAGGCATGCTTGGCTAAAGGAGCAAGCTTTACCGGATCATGTTAAAGCTAAGCTGCTAGATGCTCCTATGGATAAGACAAGTTTGTTTGGTACACCTGCCCAGCAGGTTATGAAGAAAATGTAAGAAAAGGCAAAATCTGTTCAAACGGTTAAAGATTTCTTGCAGGTTCAACCCCCCAGGTTTAGCAGGAACTGGCCTGCCAAAAATTGGTCCTTTCCTGACTCCACAAGATCTCAAAGGGGCAGGAATAGACGTTCCAGAGGCAGAAACCAATCCAGAGGAGGTGCCTACAGAGGACGACAGTGGCAAGGTAACAACAGAGGCACAGACACCACCTCTGCCACTACATCAACACAGCCACAGTGACTTAACCTAAATCCGCCTACCAGGGAACAAATAGCAGCTCCTCTAGGCGGAAAGTTAACCTTATTTTCAAAGAACTGGCACTATATAACAAAAGACAAGTGGATTTTACAAACCATAGATCAAGGTTACCGGTTCCACTTCCACACTTTACCAGTCAAAAGAGGAATGCCAAATCTACCTCCAAATCAAAAAAACAGAGGCTCTACAACAAATAATGCAGTTAGCAAAATGAGAGCTGTGGAAAGAGTGCCAACAGCAGAGCAAGGAAAGGGGTTCTACTCCAGATTATTCCTAGTTCCAAGAAAGGAAAAAGGTTGGAGACCAATTCTGGACCTGTCCACCTTAAATACTTACATCATTGTCCCAAAATTCAAAATGCTGACCCTACAGCAACTTCTTCCCATGTTGGGCAAGGAGTGCTGGCTGGTAACTCTAGATCTCAAGGAGGCATACCTGCACGTCCCCATTCGACCAATCTGCAGAAGATACCTCAGATTTCTTGCAGGATCAGAGCACTATCAATTCTCAGCATTGCCCTTTGGCTTATCTACTGCCCAGAGTATTCACAAAATGCCTGGCATCAGTAATCGCTCATTGCAGACTACAGGAATTCAAATTTACCCATACCTGGACGACTGCCTGCTACAAGGGACAGCAAAAGCAAGCTGACAACAGATTTACAAAGGGTCATTTACTTGCTACAAGCACTGGGATACACAGTCAATTTACAAAAGTCAAGGCTGATACCATCCCAAACAAGGACATTCTTGGGCTAAATTGGACACAGTAAAACAAATGGCATTCCTAACTACAGAAAACAAAAAGAACTCCTCTTTACTTCTTGGCACTAACAAAACTGAACAAGTTAACAGCAAGAAAAGTACTGCAGGCCTTGGGCTTCATGGCATCATGCATAGTCTTGGTCCCACTTGCCAGACTACATATGAGAAAACTACAGTGGTACCTAAAGAATTTATGGTCCCAACACAGACACAGCCTAGAAACAGAAATCCCACTAATTCCATGCTTAAAACAGGAGTTCCTATGGTGGGCTCAGGCATGCCAGTCAAACCCAGGGCTACCCTTTCGCAGATGTCAAGCAAGCCAGACCATCACAACAGACGCTTCAGACCTAGGATGGGGGGCACACATGCTGGACAAATGCGTGCAAGGATTGTGGACACAGGATCAACTTCACCTGCACATCAACCTAAAAGAAATGCTGGCAGTAAAACTGGCAATCCAAAAGTTCAGACCATTTCTCAAAGAGGGCCAGTTGATGATAAGGACAGACAACACCACAGTCATGTGGTACATCAACAAACAGGGAGGCACTCACTCATACCCCCTATGCAGAATGACTTTGGAGCTGTGGACCCTGGCACTCGGCTACAACATCCAGTTACAGGCAATATTTGTACCAGGAAAAGAGAATACTCTAGCAGACATATTAAGCAGAACCACATCGGATGCCCACGAATGGAAGCTGCACCCGGACATCTTCAAGACCATCTCAAAGAAATGGGGACTGCCTCAGATAGACCTATTCGCATCACCTCTCAATCACCAGCTCAAAACATTCTGCACAAGGACATTCCACCCACTAGCATGGAAAGTGGATTCGCTCTCCTTCAGCTGGAAAGGCCTAACAGCATATGCATTCCCACCTCTTCCCTTGATACACAAGGTTTTACTAAAAATCAAGGAAGAACGTCCAAGGATAATCCTGATAGCTCCAAACTGGCCAAGACAACACTGGTACCCACTGCTGAGGAGCATGTCTCGGAACAATATGTGGCCAATACCCCTGATGCCTTTGATGTTAACTCAGAACAACTACAACATCATGCATCCAAACCTAAAAACGTTGCAACTGACTGCATGGAACATCACATAGCAGCAGCTAATCCAGAACTTTCCCAAAGAGTTAGACATTATTCTTGAAGCACGCAGACCTTCAACAAGAAGAAACTATGCTGGAAAATGGAAGAGGTTTGTCAGTTGGAGTACTGAAAGAGGAAAAGATGTGTCAAACGTAGATATGCCTAACATTCTGGAGTATCTGGCCGAACTTCTTCATTCAGGCCTGTCCTACTCCTCCATCAAGATACATGCATCAGCTATTTCAGCAGAATACAGCTTTGATCCACCTGTTTTTTCACATCCTTTGCTCAGGCAGTTCCTCAGAGGAATCAAGAATGTAAAACCTCCAAGGAAACCACCTTTACCAGCTTGGGACTTAAACTTTGTGCTAGAAAAGTTGACACTATCACCCTTTGAACCAGCAGCAACAGCAGACCTACAACACCTGTCATGGAAAACTGCTTTCCTACTGGCAATTACTTCAGCAAGGAGGGTTTCAGAACTACAGGCCTTAATGGCAGTGCAACCCTTCCTAATCTTCCACCAAGATAGTGTCCATGAGGACTAATCCTACATTTATGCCTAAGGTGGTATCCAGAGTGTCTTTAAACCAGGCAATCCACCTACCTACCTTCTTTCCCAACCCACAAAACAGAGGGGAAAGAATACTGCATACTTTGGATGTACATAGACAGCTACGCTACTACTTGGACAGAACAAAAGGTAGCAGAAAGACTGACCAACATTTTGTAGCCTATGCAACAGGAAGGGAAGGAAAAGCTATTTCCAAACAGACAATCTCCAAATGGATAGGAAATTGCATACGATTCTGTTACTCCTTCCATGGAAAACCAATTCCACAGAACATAAGACCTCATTCTACAAGGGCAACAGCCACTACCACAGCCTTCTTACGAGGAGTGGCAACCAAAGACATTATTGAGGCGGCTACTTGGACCTCCGTGCATACATTTGCCAAGCATTATAATTTGCCTCTATATTCCAGATCCCGAGCAGGGTTTGCCACTGCTGTACTGCAAGGGATCCTAAACACACCATAATCTAGTTTTATCCTCCTCCCTAGTTGGCTATGGTATTCTACCCAGTTGTTATGACTGCAGATGCATCCATGAAGGACATAGTACAGTTTTGTACCTACCATAAATGTAGATGTCCGAACTGGATAGCATCTGCAGTCAGGATTACCCTCCCTCCTTCCCCTCTGTGGTACTCCTAGGGTGTTTACCCTCCTAATAGCTAGCTGGTGGGGGGGAGTCTTTTATGGTGTATTTGTTGGTATATATGTACATACATGCTTATTTTGTGTTTACCTCTATCTTTTGGAAACATTGGCATCTATCCAAATTTTAGCCTTCAAGAGGGCTACTGGCATCTGGGGCAAGAAACACTGAGGAAAATGGCGTCGGCTGATGCCTTTATACCCGAAGACCAACAGAGATGACGGGTGAAGTGCGACATCAGCCGAAGCCGGACCCGGACTTTGGAATCCGGCCGACTGAAGGGCTGCCTGACGACAGGACAACCCAGTTGTTATGACTGTAGATGCTATCCAGTTCGGACATCTACATTTATGGTAGGTACAAAACTGTACTTTTTGATTTTCAGAATTGTGAATTGTCAAGCTGACAAGTTTGTTCTAATTGTGAAAGTATGAGTAATGTTTTGTCTGCAGTTTCTTCTTGTGCGGAAAATCTGCTTTAAATACTTTAGTTTCTTCAGTTGTACTAGTCACTACGCATGTACAGTGTGTTTATGATTCAGTTGATACTTAATCCAGGGCCATGGCCACTGTTAACTGTTTTGAGGAGTTTTGCTTGGCTGTCTTAACAAACTTTCCCAGTTACTGTAAAAACTGAGATTTTAAATTCTCCTTTGGGTAGAGATGTAGTTGTTGGTTTTCCTGCTGCGGAGGTGATAAAAAATGTTGATGAAAGGGGCAAGTTATTTCAGGGAATATCTAAGATTTTTCAGCCTTCCTTTTTCAGATTTTCTAAGGGATTCTCTCCATACAGTTTTGGGAAAGAACAAAATAAAAAGTCTCCGCAAAATGCAGGTAAAACGACATTTAAGAAGAAATTGCAAGGGTTTCCAAAAAGATTTCAGGAAACCCCCAAAAATAAGGCCAGTCCAACAAGTCAGAATGACTATTCAAATGACCTTGAAAACCCCTCATTCCCATCCTGTCAGCCCCGTTTCCAAACTCTGAATCTCCACTTTTCGCTTTGTCAACAGATAGTTTCAGAAAAATGGGATCTGAAGATCATTCATCAAGGTTACAAGGGGGTAATTTCTCATGTGGAACAGAGTTATCATATGCTGTCCCAGGGAGTGATGGAAAGGTTTTTATTCAAGGACGTTTAGTGCCAATGAAAGAAAATGCTTAGAGACCAGTTCTGGATCTTTCTTTTCCTAAAGTAGTTTTTGATGGTGGCAAAGTTCAAAATGATGGCACTTTACTCCTTCATCATTCGTTTACTGGTAACGCTGGATTTAAAAGATGCTTATCACATTCTCATTCATCCAACCTCAGACATTTCTTTAGGTTGTGTATGGCTGGATCACATTATCAGATGTTCTTCGTGTTTCTCTGTTGCAGTCATCACATTTGGGTTATCTGCTTGCAGTAGCCTTCAGTCGGCCTGATTATCAAAGTCTTGGGTCCTGTGTTGGTTGCTGTCTCATCTTATATGACATCGGGTATAAAGCATGCAGCCAATTCCATTACATCAGTCTTTCTTGCCGTGTGGTGCCCGAAGAAGAAGCAGTTCCCAAGTGCCGGTTGGCTGACTCCTGAAATTTTCATTTTCGAGTTTCAGAACCGAAGTCTTTAAGCTAAGTACCTCATTGGGGAAACTTTTTCTTGCTGTAAACCGATGTCAGTAAAAGTCAATAATTGTATTTCTTGTGGAAAGCAAATACCTCAAAGATTTTCATTCGTACTGTATTCCTTGCCTAGGCCCTGACCACGACATAACTCGCTGTCGGTTTTGTGCCGCCTTTAAACAAAGAACTATTCATTGTCTGTATATTTATGCTTCTAAATATTTTGGTACTCTGTTAAATTATCCAGATATGGCTTCGGTAAGCCACCCGACTACCGACATTCCGAAAAAACGCAAAGATAGACCGCCGAGGTCCAAAGCTGCCGACGACGATTCTCTTAGCTAGTCACCAGTTCGCCGGTACTCAGCGAGGCACTTTCGCAGCCCCTGATACCTGCTACTTAAGATTCGCAGGCCTCTGCTGAGACCCATTCAGAGTCTGGTATGCCGCGAGATGCTTCAATTGTGGAACTTGCGGATGTCTCTACCTTGGATGGATCTGGAGCCACTGTGCAGGCACCGGCTTCTGAGGGTGTATTCAGGCCTACTGACTTGAATATTAAACCAATGCCATCTTCTTCAAGGCCTAAAACTCGATCCATGCCTAGAAAACAGACACTCAGACTGCATGGTCAGGCCTCTATGCCTAAAAAACAAATTATAAGAATGGTTGAAGACCTTATTACTTTAATCAGGGGGAAGCCAACCTTCCCCGTCTGAGACCTAGGACTGAATTTGCTTATGATTCTTCTGATCAGGATTCTGAAATTTGTTTCCTCTGATGACCAGGATTTACCCTTACTACCTATGAGGATTCTGATGCAGAGTACTCTATTCCCTCTGCTTCCTCTCAAGAGGATTTCTCTTTTGGTGAAACCTTGCATGTTCTTAGGGAGCATTTTTGCTGGGAAAGCCAGGATTACTCTGATTCTAAAAAGAGGCTTAAGGATTTCTTACTCCTGCCCCAACACTGGCCTCTAGCTATCCCCCCTGTACTGGACATTGTTGTTGATGCCTTTTCGGAATCCAGCTTGGCCCCTGACTCCTTACCTCCTGCTCCCAGAAGACCAGATAGATATTACAGGGTTCCTGACTCTCACACGTTCCTCTTTAAAATTCCTACTGTGGATCCTGAGACCATTTCACAGGGGCCCAAGGGCATTAAGGCTACTACTGCCAAGAATCCAGGGCGCTGGATAGATGGGGTAAGAACGTATACACTTCTGCAACCTTGGCCATTTGGGCCTTAAACTGCCAGTTACATATGTTAAAGTATCAGTGGCATATTATTGGATTGCTTAAACAGAAAATGAGGTTGATTCCTGACTGTGCTGAAAATAAAGATTTACAGGATTTAATGCATTCTGCTGAACACGTTGGAAAACATACTTTGCAATGTGGTTTTGATTCACTAGAGGCATCTTGCAGGGCTGCTGTCACTGGGTCTGTACTTAGAAGGCATGCTTTGCTTAAGGAGCAATCTTTGCCAGATCACGTTAAAGCTAAATTGCTGGATGCTCTCTTAAACCAGGACTGCCTGTTTGGCAACAAAGCAGAAGTACTTAAACCAGG